>NC_092292.1:21211495-21321495 GCF_036320965.1 Panulirus ornatus
ATGATACGGCGTCATAGATTTTGAATGATACGAGGCAATATCTTGGTTGTAATGCATAAATCGTTTAGATGATGCGAGGGAAATCATGCACATGGTAGAGAGAAATCATTAAGTGATGCGACCCTCGCATGATACAATGCTACACTTTACAATGGACGACGTAAAAGAAAAATCGTAAGTTGCACAACACGCACAAGTAATACGTCAAACCAGAACATGAGTTCCATGCTCCCCAAGTGTGTTAGACGTCGTGTGTGGGACGGGATCATGATAGACACACTATGTAGACAGACGAGACGGTGTCTGAGCAACCAGGTAAAATATGACGCTAACACTACAGTACTCCGGTATCTGGGCCACAGAGCCAGTCATGTGGCCCGTGGCATTCTGCTGTGCCAACCTTAGGTCCAAGCTGTATATTTGTCTGTCTGTCTGTCTGTGCAAGTGCGTGTTTCTGTGTATGTGAGTGTCTTTCTCTGTACTTTTGCGTGTGTCTGTACGTCTGTCTTTGTATTTGTTTGTATTTCCATGTATGTATGAGTATGAATTTGTTTCTATGTTTGTTTTTGTATTTGTTTTGTTGTCAGTTCATGGTCAACTTTATGGTCCACTTTTCTGAGTCTTTGTAGCTGTGTTCTGTTTGGATCGTTCATTATTCACATAAACATTACACAATAATTCCTATGATAAGTCATCCTTATCTTTCTTACTTTGAATGAAATTTGTTGAAATATGTACACATGAAAGTGTGTAATGAAAAGGACATCTGGCTAGAGGGACACAATACAACGGTCTAACACTGAAGCAAATTATGGTTATGATAATCCTTGGTGTATCTTGAAGCATCTTATTCCCAGAAGAATTGTCATTTTTCATTGAATTTTGCGTGGCTGGAGAAACTGCACCCGCCACGAACGCCAGAAATATCTGGAAATGAACATTTTCTTAGCGTCATGTGGGAGTTTTCAGCCAGTCACCCTAGCTTAACGTTAAGATCCACTTTTGGCATCAAGTGTGTGAAAATTCTAAAATCTCGCGATACACAAGATACTGAACACGTTCTCAGGATTTTTTCTAAAAATGTTATTTTGTGTAGCGATAAAGTAACGTGGGTAATGTCATGTGATATTTTGACCTTTTCTCATCTGACATTTATGTAAGAGCCCCCACCATCCCAGCCCAACACAGTCCTCTGCCGAAGTTGAATTCATGACAGGTAGTACAGGAACCTCCTGGCAGAAATAGTTGACACAGACCTTTAAAACTGGTTTCAAGGCTCGAAGGCCAGTTACTGACAGTTACCTGCTGCTTCTATGACTGGTTAATATTTTTCCTCCTTGGAGCTTCGGAAGTTACAGTGAGAGAGAGAGAGAGAGAGACAGAGAGAGAGAGAGAGAGAGAGAGAGAGAGAGAGAGAGAGAGAGAGAGAGAGAGAATGCTGTCTCATGAAGTATAGTTTACGATCAGAGCCTTTAAGACCGGATCAGAAGTAATGAACGAGTGATTCTAAACTAGTTCTAAAAGTTTATAACCAATTTCGACGAAAATCGAAGGAGGAGAATTAACAAATATCTCAAAACTGCCCAAAATCTAAAGTCTGTAAAACTGGTTGATGGTGTTACTGCTTAACACCAGTGTTACCCAAGACTTAATAAAGAGGATTGTCGGGTAGAACCAATGAATAGCCTCACACGGGATCCTGAGTCTCATCAGAGTAGGATCTTACATTCTAATAATGACCTAAAGATGTGAACCAGTTCCATAAGATATACGAAGCAGTGTTACTCGAGCCTCTGTCATCTTGAGCTCTTGTCAGCGAGAACATACCGTCAGACACCTGAGCACAATGAAGGCAAGTACCCCAAGCTTAACACAACATAGAAATATTGGCGTCAAGTACTTCTTCCACAATAATCATCCTTCTTTCCATCTACCCTACTTCTTCATTCTTCCTTCCATCCCTCCATCTCCTTTCCACCCGCCTTCCGTTCCATCATCCTCCCTCTCTCCCTCTCCCCCTTCCTCCCACCCTCCCCCACGCTCCTGTTCCCTCCCTGTAGCTAGGTTCTTCTACGCCTCTCTTCCATCACAAGGGCGACATCATAATTCTTGGAGCCAGTGAAGGATCACCATAATAAAGGAGTTATCATGCGAGCTGTGAGGCGATAATAGGCAAGATAACAAGATCAATATCCAGGTAATGGTGTGTAGTGTAAGTGTGTTCATAAGTCTGTACTTACGTTCATACTTCCTCTCCAACACCCGCGGCAGACGCTCAGTAAATTCATCTCAGCAGACGCCAGGACTCGGAACACTTGTCCACGAAATTTCCTTTGGAGGATCTGCTCGAGCGTGGCCAGACTGAAGACAAAAATCCACACATGTTTTCATCAGATATTTCTCACACTTGACTGAAATGAAACTCTTGTTATTTTCTTACAATGAGAACTTATTCCTCAGACTTTTGATACATGAATAAGTTTTAGATTTTCTATGGCATGCATGGATTCCGGTGGTTCATAATTTCTTATAAGAAATTTCTTCAAAATACAAGTCGAGTCGTTGCTTTATTTTTCTTAGTTTCTGCGTCAGTGGAAGACATAGTTTCTGCGTCAGTGGAAGACATAGTTTCTGCGTCAGTGGGAGGCTTAGTTTCTGCGTCAGTGGAAGGCTTAGTTTCTGCGTCAGTGGAAGGCTTAGTTTTTGCGTCAGTGGAAGACTTAGTTTCTGCGTTAGTGAAAGACGCTTAATTTCAGCTTCAGTGGTTAGGCGGAAAAATTTGAGTGTTATTGTTTACAAGAGACATTTACCATTATTGATAAAGTAACAAGTTTTCTTGATTTGTATCAACCACAGCAAAGTTATTTTGCTCTTAATTTCCCTGTATGAAAATGATTGACTGACTTTCTTCATGTATGTATTTGTTTCTGATGAAAATAATGATCACGGAAGTGACGAAGGTATTGATAATACAAGAAAATAACAATGAAGAGAATTATAATAATTAACATTTAGATGATGATAATGATGGTAACAACAGTGTATCATTATTATTATCATTATTATTATCATTATTATTATTAACATTATTATTATTATTATTATTATTATTATTATTATTATCATTATTGTTATTATTATTATTATTATTATTATTATTATTATTATTATTATTATTATTATTATTATTATTATTATTATTATTATTATTTTTATCATTATTACTATTAACATCATTATAGTTATTATTATTATTAGTAGTAGTAGTAGTAGTATTTTTATTATTATTATTATTATCGTTATTATTATTATTATTATTATTATCATTATCATTATTATTATTTTTTATTTCTCTTTATGATTAGAAATATTTCTTTAAGGAAAGCTTGGTAACTTTACTGTTTATAGATCATAAAATCATTTCATTATTTTAATTTAGTTTTATGCGATAATGAAAAGAAAATTTGCAACATCTTCCTCTCAGTTTCCACTATCATTAGAGCTGTAGAGAAATCTTGGCTTTAGATTAGGTTAGGTTAGGTTAGGTTAAGTTATCTGGAAATATAGTAATGGCTGGCTGGTAGAGAACCATCAGGACATTGCTTACAGAAAAAGATTTGACACTGTCTGTCGTTTAATAAAAGAATCATCAGTAATCCATACATCATGTGGCACTTGTGGATGTTCTTTCTTTAAAAAAAGATCCAGTAATATTGTTAGCATGATGCATGAGAGTATTGCAAGGGACATGAAGTATTTATATGTAATGACCTGTAATTACTCGTTTAACAGTTTGTTACGAAGGTCAACGATCTCGTTTGTGTAGCTTACATTTTTTAGTTTTGTTTATGTTAGATATATTGCTTTGTGTAGATACGTTACTTATGAAAATATAGTCGTGTGCGAGTGTGTGTGAGTGTGTGTGTGTGTGTGTGTGTGTGTGTGTGTGTGTGTGTGTGTGTGTGTACGCAAAGGTGTGAAATATTTGTAGACATGAAATTTAGAAGTTATTAAATTAATATTTTGCTTTCTGTTTTTTTCTTTTTTTTCATGTAAATCATGTGAAATTTTCTTTATATAAATAGGTTATCATTGCACACACACACACACACACACACACACACACACACACACACTGTACAGTACCGTAGCCTCTCACATGGTCACTTGGCTTCATGATGCGTCGTCCTGAAGTGTAAGGATCACCGACACTTACATGAAAAGCTCCACGTTTGTGTCTGGTAGTGACCTTCCATAAAACCACTTGTCTCAGTGGGAGGCAGTGAACCACTTGTCTCAGTGGGAGGCAGTGAACCACTTGTCTTAGTGGGAGGCAGTGAACCACTTGTCTTAGTGGGAGGCAGTGAACCACTTGTCTTAGTGGGAGGCAGTGAACGGAAATCAAGACCTTCAGGACACAATCATGTTCGCCGGGGGGGGGAGTCACCTTCGCTAGGGTTGTTCTGTAATGGGCAAGCTGTTTGGAGCAGCTGCTTCAGCCTCTCTTGTTAGGGTCCTGGACGGAGCCAGTGGTCGTTAGTGGGGTGTCTGGTGACGTATATTCAGGCCACTAACGGCCTAATTACCAGGTAACAACAGGTAATGGGCGAAATAGTTGTTTGGCTCTTTCATTACCCGGTGATAATTACAGTCAAGTGAGTGACTGTCTGGAACTTTGTTTATTGTCATCAGATGACTGGTAGACTGGTGGGTGGCAGACATGTTTGGCCATGTTTTAGCTAATGTTTGAAACATTTAACTCATGATGTTTTCCCTCATGATCCACCTAACGTTGACGACAAATTTTTGGCGACCATTTTCATTCAGGGGTCACTGGTCATCTTTTTTTTTCCTACCAATTCAATTCATTCAAAACGAGATCGATAAAACTCCCACAGCCAACTGCTGCTATTGCTGCTGCTACATCCTCCACGAGACCTTTATAAACTTAGACACAAAGATATTTACAGTGTGTACAGAGAGAGAGGCAGACTGCGTGCGTTCACGAGCATTGGCCTTTCTAGTTACTATTAATAGTTGTTAATCAAATACAGCTTAATTATCAGAAGGTAATTAGTAATTACCTGAGGAATGGCGGCCGCTTTCTGAAGACATTACCATTCTTGCTGGGGGTCTACTCACTTAAGTTCAGTATGAACAAAACTTTACACTTTATATTCAGTCATAAGTGATCCCTCCGCAGTATATCTGGGTCACAATTATTCATAATAACTTTTGCTCGTATCCTTTACTTTCCAATTTCCGCAATAAATTTTTTTGTGCGAGATTGTTTTTCTGGGATACTTTGTAATATTTTGTATCGTTACTTGAATTCCGAAATAACAAAGACTGAAAAAAAGGGAAAAACAAACAGAGACATGAGACTGGAGATCACAGTAACACCAGTGATTGCGACTGGTATCGCCAAATTAAAAGAATGACCGAGGTGGAGATCGCCAAATTAGAATAGTGACTGGAGGATAATGTGCACCAAAATAAAACTGCAAATGGAAGGCAAACAAACGAAAAATAAAAGAAAAACCAGAGTGAGCGGCGCCAAAATACAACATCGGCTTAGTGGCAACGCTAAAATAAATCTTCTTCCAACAGAGAAGCACCAGAGTTAAACAGCTGTGAGGTTTAGTAAAGCAGAAATAAACTAAAACATAAAACCTTTGCACCTTCAAAATAACAGAGCGGTTGGACGGTGAACATCGCCAAATTAAACTAGTTCGTGGAATATGGGTTTTGTTGAGACATGTGTATAGCAGATGATCTTAGGTTCTAACCTAACGCTGGGAGAGTGGAAACATCACATCACAGAGGCTACACATCACCTGGAAGTGTCGTAAATAATGCTGTATACAGAGACAACATCCCTAAAATAAACCAAGAATTAGAGACGATGCGTCGTCATAATAAACCAGCTTCCAGTCTTAACATCGCCAAAAGAGGTTAAGTTCCAGATCTTTCTTATCGCCAAAATAAACAAATTCGCAGAGGCTGAACCTCGCCAAAATAAACCAACCGGCAGAGTATGAAACTCGCCAAAATAAACCATCCCGAAGGGTGAGTGTTGGCGGAAGAGTGGAAGACCATTCATCACAGGAGAGACACAGTGATGCCTTCGCCTCGCCCAAACTGACCCCAAGATCGCCCCAGCTGCGCAGAAGCCACAGGAGAGACTACATGAGCCAAGAGGGAAGACTAGAGAAGCCTATGAGATCCTACAGACGCTTACTGTAGACTACAGGAACCCATGAGAGACTACAGGAACCCATGAGAGACTACAAACCCCATGACAGACTACAAAACCCATGAGAGACTACAAAACCCATGAGAGACTACGGAACCTAACAAAGTACAGGAACCTAAGAGAGACGACAAAAGCCTACGGGTCGTATGACCGAACGAGAAATTACAGGAGTTTGCCAGATTCTTCTGTATTGCTAGATGGTCTGCAGGGGTGTACGAGTAGTATAAAGGGCCAGGAAATGACTAAAGGAATATATTTAAAGATACCACGAAATATGTGCGGTAAAGTGACAACACAGGTCTACAACACTACGGATGCTGAACATTTGTATAAAAAAACTGAAAAATACCTAAGATCCAAAAGAATGAATAGGCCACCAAATAAATAAGTTTCAAACACTCGATAAGAAAGATACAATATGATTAAAACAGCAACATGTCTGGAAATATCCACGAAGAATCCATCATAACGTAACAAATTCTAAGAATCTCTGAAAAACTTGATGTTGTCAGTATACATCGGAGTTTTCGAACGCCTCAGAACGCCCAGTAATCACCATATGAACCTCCTAGATTGTATGGCGTTAAAAGGAATCGAAATCCATCTTTGAATGCCAAATGAGTCTGCAGATATGGTCGTATGAAGGTGTCGTGGGCTCGACAGTTACATGGAAAAGTTGATTTCATTCAGTGTATTGTGTATCTTGCTGATATATTTTTTTTTTTGGGGGGGGAACAGATGCGTGTTTATGTCTCTCTCTCTCTCTCTCTCTCTCTCTCTCTCTCTCTCTCTCTCTCTCTCTCTCTCTCTCTCTCTCTCTGTTAGTCTGTGAACGAATGTCTATTTCCGGAATGTGTATCAGTGTCTATGAGTAGGTTTGTGTGATCATCGGGTCCTTGGCTGTACATCGTCAGCCGTGCGAGTGTGTGGATGCAGGTCGTGGGTGTAGTCCTACATCAAGAGAACAAAAAGTGGCACGGAGGATGTTGTGGGTGATCTCAGGAGTGAGTTATCTTTCCCCAGCCACTGGTTCTTAAAGAGGAGATTCACCCCAAACCCAGACTGGTTTGATAGCATCTTGGACCTGTGGAGCCGGCGAGGTGCTAGGCTGGGACGCTCCGCCAATTTCTTTGTTCAGATTTTTTGTATTTTATTCGGAAACATTTTATCAGCAGAACCTGTGCTTGTTAATGCTCATGTGAATTCTGTTTATATCTAAATCAACACAAAAGCTTCATCTTTAGAGCCTCTTACAATATAGTTAACGAGGCTGGAGAATAAACCGTGAGTACCGGAGCAGTAAGATAAATCAAATTATATTATTGGAAAGTCTTCTTAACTCTTGCGTTGACGTCCGCTTGTAGTCTGACACAAACACAGAACGTTTCAAAAATGCTGGAAATATGGTTGTAGTACGTGTCTTAATTGGTCCACAACATTCGTGAATTCGTCATTTTCCAGATAAATTAAGTTGACGATTATCGACCACTTCCTCCATGATGCGCTTCTCATTCTTTTCCTTTTTTCATTAAGAATATTTAGTGGAATTTGGAGTTGCGGCAACACCTGTATTGTTAATAAAAAAGAAACTATCTTACCAAAATTCATGTTAGATGACCGACAACATCAACATCCACATCGCTTCATTAACATCTTATTGTCAGGTGTTTCGTTCTCATACATGGCTGAGTTGTTGTTCTATATATTCATTATTCATGTTACCCTCTCAACTGTGTACATTTTCTTCTAATATTTAAAGTCCACATTCACATGTATTCGTACACGTAACTGTTGTGTTACAGCCTCACTGTAGGGAGGCGAACCTCATGCTATAACATCCAAGAAAAACGATTACCTCACACTATGTTGGTCCACATTAATCTATACCTCTGACCCCATTGGTAGAGAGAACAAGGCAAGGGGTCCCCTTCCCAGTAAACACCACCATCAACACCTTCACAATAGCCATATTAAGAATCTATCACAACACACCAAAAAAGCAGAAGTAGAGGTCGAGGAGAAGGTTGGTTGGTGAGTGTGGTGGGCCGTCATCCATCACCGCTGGACACTGTAATGCTTGGCGGTGATACACTGGCCGCGGCTTTATGCAATATTTCTCCCACGGTCTATTCCTTCTTGACACCAAGTTACTCGTGTGTATTTAAAGGCCACCAGAGGCGAGTGTGGTCTGGTCCTGCCGTGTGACACTGTTGAGGTTGGCTTTTGGCACCTTGGACGCGTCCTACACAATGAATGGTGACGGTGTGAGGTGCTTTAGTCGCGTTAGACGCGTTCCATGTGTACATTAGACTCTTCGGTCGCGTTACACACAACGGCTGCTGACATCTGAGGAGTTAGACGCAGTTAATGGCGGTGACGGACGCCTTCCATGTGTTAGACAGTTTTGACGATGAAGACATCAGTCAGGCTGTTATTCAGGCCGGACAGACAGACAGACAGACATGTGTTTGAGAGGAGACATTAGATGGGTGTGATGGCTGTCACAGAATTTTGACAGCCGTATTTAGATTTGTCACCTGTTCACCTTAGGAAATTTTTTTCTGACTGCATGACACATTGTGAACTGTGTTTCCACTAAATATCTATATCAGAAAAAGTATGTTGAGAGCTGTGATGTCTCGTCTGTTGTCTGCATTAGACGTTAGAAACACATAACAATGTGAAGCTGATGTTAGTGAATCAAAGACAAGCAGCAAATAAAACATCATATGTTTTACGTTTCTTTATAATTTTCATTGTTTATATTTCCTTAAAGAACAAGATTCTGTCATGATAATGGGAGTGTTACGAAATCCATAAAAACATATATTTCTGCCCTATATGTTTACCATTATAATCTTTACTGCCACTGTTCATCCAGTGCCTCCACCATCACTCACACATATCTTCAAGCCATGCCATGCTTGTTAAAGTGAAACATTGACTTTCACTCTTTCACAATTGCTTCTTACCTTTTCACTTTAGACACTATGTTGCTTCGTCAACTAAGACCAATGTCTCTCTTCATAACACTTCCATACACAAAATGTTAACATTGTATCCGATCCTCCACTCATTCCTCTGACATCCTCAGAAATATGTCTAGCCCTAACCTTGCTAGCTTTAATGTGTCTATCCCTGATCATTCCTCTCACTACACCTATCCATCTTCTCTATGCTCTCTGCCTCCCCTCTATGCCTTCCACAGTACTACTACACATCTTAGATTTATCAAGATAAATACACATTAAGATGGAGTATTTTTCTTTACTTATCGTTATGAGAAACACAAGCCCTCGCCACCACTTAATTGCAAAAGTAAACTTAAGGGGAAAGACTGTAGTTAGTCACGTGGGAATAGATGATTAGGCTATTTGAGATATTTTTAGTCTTGATATCGTGTGGTGGACGGGGGTCGGAGATGGGGGACAGGGAATGTGCTGGGGCAAGGTGAAGGGTGGAGAGGTAGGGGGGGGTTATGACGCTGATTGGATAAAAGCACTGAGGGATGTGCCACTCTCTCTACCATCCCAGCATCCAACACGAAATCTTCAGTAAACAGATTTTATCAAATATTTGCTTTTTCTTTTTATCGAATTCATTATTTTGAAACTATGCCCTTTGTTACAAGTGTGTGCGTGTGTGTGTGTGTGTGTGTGTGTGTGTGTGTGTGTGTGTGTGCAAGTTACGGGCAGAAGGTTTTACACTCGAAATAAGAATATGTCCTTCTCGGGTCTCAGGTCTCCGCAAGTGAAGATAAAGCCAATACCCTGGCGACGACCCACCTCCCGCAGGTCCTCTCCTCTTAATCATCCGCTTGTCACAACGTCTCTGTTTGTACGTTCGTTGTAACCCCAGAACTATCTTTATAACGTAACCCAGAGCTATCTCTATAATGTAACCCCAGAACTATCTCTATAACGTAACCCTAGAGCTATATCTATAACGTAACCCAGAGCTATCTCTATAACGCAACCCCAGAGCTATCTCTATAACGTAACCCAGAGCTATCTCTATAACGTAACCCCAGAGCTATCTCTATAACGTAACCCCAGAGCTATCTCTATAACGGAACCCAGGCTATCACTATAACGTAATACCAGAGCCATTACAATAGCGTAACCCTAGAGTCATTGCTATAACGTAACCCCCGAACTATTACTACAACTTCACTCCAGAGCCATCACCTTCACTCAACCCCAGAACCATTACTAAAATGTAATCACAGAACCATCATTGTAATGTAACCCCATAAATATTACCATGACTTCAGAACCATTACCATAGCGTAACGTCAGAACCATCACTATAACATAGCTCTATACACTAACTATACTTGGTAACAGTGGGAATCATACATATATTTCTCATTCGCAACATGACGTTTTCATGTGGGTTCGTTACGTCACGTCTGGCCCCAGGAACAGCCCCTATCCGCCTGGGGTCGTCCTACACGAACCCTCCCATATTGTCGTCTGAGCGGAGGCCCCGGCGAGACCCACACGACCTCGCCGTCTCCAAGGAGTAATCGCTACAGGTCGCTGGTGGTATCGCATATCAACGCAACCTTTAAGTAGCGCGCCGCAGCCACCAGCCAATCACAATGATAATTACTCTACTCACGCAGACTTGTAATTGGCTGATTTCAATAACTAGTGGAGATGCTCAGCCCTTACCAGAGGTGCGCTCTTGTGTCTGGCTCAAGGCTGGGTCGACCTGGCCCCTGATATATCATTGGTTTGAGTCATTAACGTTGGATAAGGGGAGGAACCATGGACGCTGTCTCAAGAACTCATGAAGAACTCCTCAGGCCTGACTGGTAGCCTGTTCTGTGGCGTATAACACTGAGAAAGTTCTTGTTCTTCTGTCATCCTGAAGCAGGGGCAGGTGGCTGGCTAGGGTATTAACATGGCAAACATGTGGCGTAGATAGAACTAGATTTACATGTACTGTGAAGTGACACTCTCTCTCTCTCTCTCTCTCTCTCTCTCTCTCTCTCTCTCTCTCTCTCTCTCTCTCTCTCTCTCTCTCTCTCTCTCTCTCTCTCTCAGTTACGTATATTCTGATAGTCATTTCATTGAAAGTTGTATACCTAATCCATCTTATACTTAATAATCCAGTCATGATTTCCTCTATACAAAGATATACTAATATTTGTTTTCTTGCTCCGCAGGTACGTATGCTGCACCACATCCCATCACACCATAGTTTCTTATTCTTCTTTACAAGGTACAGTCAGTCATGTAGCTTGGTGTCAGGTACAGTAGGGTACAGGCGGTTTGGAAGCTGCAGCAGCGTACCGAGCTAATTGGTCAGACTGAATTCATTAGTTGTATGAATGTCTTGTTCTGTGTGGTCCATATGGGAAGTTGTTATATTTGGATAGTTTGAGACCGGTTCATAACAGGGCATGATCATGTACTGTACCGAACTTGGACCATATGTGGAAGATGTTTGGTACAGGAGTTGCCATGTGTGTGTAATATACATGGTACATGGTTGCCATGTGTGACTGTACATGGTATGATGGTTGCGTAGTACGTGGTTGGCAAACGTGCACCATAGATGATGTGAGTCACCATGTGTGACTATTCTTGGTATCGGGTTGCCACATGTGACGATGTATGGTTTGGGGATTATCATATGTGTAAGATGCATAATATTTGACTTAGGGATTGCCATATATGTAAGATATATAGCAGGGGAGTTGTCCTATGTGGCAGATACATACCTTGTGTTTTGACATAGGTGTAAGATATATAGTGTGAGTTTTGACATCTTAGTAAAACGCCTACAATGGTTCTCGCCGTGAAGGCAAGAGATATGGCAAGGTTCTCTCTACTATAAGATAAAAGATATGGGGTGATTCTCACCATGACTAAGAGATATGGTGTGGTTCACTCCGTTAAGGCAAGAGATATGGGGTGGTTCTTGCCATTAAGGCAAGAGATATGGGGTGGTTCTTGCCATTAAGGCAAGAGATATGGGGTGGTTCTTGCCATTAAGGCAAGAGATATGGGGTGGTTCTCTCCCTGTGTATAGGATAGATTACATGAGCTCTGCTCGGTGTATGGGACATGCATATGTGGGTCTCTCTGTATTTGGACGATATGTTATGAAGATGTAGCTGATTCTGTAATGTTTATGACGTGAATTTTGTTCATATATGTAAATATTGAGAGAGAAGGAGGACTTAACATGTGGGAGCGCTCCAGGCGGAGACCTTGCGAGTTTTAAAGACGTACACTACAACTACCTTGTTATAATCTGTAAACCATTTTCCGTTCCAGATCTTCAAACAGTGTTTTCTAATATGTAAATCTGCCGTTCATATTCATGCTTAAAAAACTTTGCCAAAGCTCATGATCCATATATATATCATCATCATCATCATCATCATTACATAAACGTATACAGTTAAATTAATAAACAAACACACAGTTTTGTCAGCAGTTTGGTCTAAGATGCACAGTGGCTTACTATGTATTTTCACGGTCATAATTGGGATAAAGGTGCAGGTGGTTTTGATATACATAGATTAAAGTGAGACATTTGATGTAAGCGGGGAAGTTAACGTTTCCTTCAGATGGTAATACATTCGTTCATTTCCATGATACAAAGTAATACGAATTTCACTATACATAGAAAGTATCTACTCGTTTCATAGCATCAGAGACTTCGTACCATCTTGAGGGAGTAATGTACAGCCATATATCTCATCACTGTTCTCAGATCTTATCTCGCATCATAGATATAATATTTGGGTTCTAGACATCAATAAGCAACTTCAAAGGCAATTTTGAAATCGCAGACACTCACTGTTTTCTTTGTAACTTGAAGACCTCACATGTAACGTAAAGGTATTATTGAATTATTACAGGAATTATAAGATTTTCAACAGAGGCGTACCGCATAGTATTGCCCATCACTGTATGAGCAGTATATTAACCTATAATGCTATGAAATGTTATTTCTACGGATTAGTGAAGCTCGATGTTGCAGATCTTAGATAAAACTTTATAAAGGCGATCATTTAAGCCATCATAAAGTTCAAATGGATCTTGAACTTTAAAGTGTTTAGAATATTATACAATTTCTTCTGTCACAACTCTGGGTCGTAGTTCAGCCTTTTACTGTGTTTGAACATGTACAGTGGACTCTCCATAATCCGCACTAATTGGTGTGCAGGGGTGTCCGGCTAAGTGAGCGAGTACGGTTTAGTGAATGATCTTTGCATTCAAGTCCCAATAAGAAATAACAAACCACAAATGATGCACACTGGAATGAACATACGAACACCCAGAACTGGAACAAATTGTTATATACTCAGGAAGATTACACGAAATAAAGTGGAACTACAATAGAATGTAAACATAAAAAAAGAAAATATGAAGTCTCCTCCCTGCTCTCGTCCCCAGCCCGTCTCTCATGAAGCCTGCACTCTGGTGGCCACATGGCTTAATGTCCTGTTTATCAAGAATGTTGTTTATGAGTGTGTGGATTATGGAGAGTTTACTGTATATGATTTTATAATCTTTTCTTTCCTTGATGTTCAGACTGCTGTACAAACTCTCTCTCTCTCTCTCTCTCTCTCTCTCTCTCTCTCTCTCTCTCTCTCTCTCTCTCTCTCTCTCTCTCTCTCTCTCTCTCTCTCTCTCACCTCAATCTTACCCTCCACCTCCCCCTCATCACAACTTCTGTTCTCACCCTCTATCTGCTGTACATATTCTCTTGTTTTTCTCATTATGTCCCTCTCCCTTCCTCTTTCCTCTCATAAATTACAACTTCAGTGTCTTCTTTTTCCCATTATTCTTCGTTACCTCTGCTTCCTTTATAACTTTTTTCCTGCACATGTCGTTAATCTTTCATTTTTCTATCGATAATCTCTTTTCTATTCTTATTATCTCTCTCTCTCTCTCTCTCTCTCTCTCTCTCTCTCTCTCTCTCTCTCTCTCTCTCTCTCTCTCTCTCTCTCTCTCTCTCTCTCTCATTTTGTATTATTTTCTGTTCTGTCTGACTTCTGTCCTTACCTTTATCACTACTACTTCCTTATTGTCTTATTCAAATTCCTGGTTCTTCTCTTCCCTGTTTCTTCATCGTCGTCATTTCTTCTTCTTCTTCCTCCTCCTCCTCCTCCTCGTCTTCCTCCTACGGCTGTCCTCTTCCCGTACCTCCTCCTCCTCCTCCTCCTGCTCGTCCTCCTTCCTTCTCTTCCCCTCCTTGTCTTCCTGCCCAGGCCGGCCCTCCTCCTAAGTACTAAAGTGGCCTAGGTATATACAGAACTGGACGTGGGAATTTCTTCTGCTAAAATACAAATATAATATCAAGCAAAAGACTTCAAAGCAAATGTTGTCTAAGCAAACACGGTTCTCAGGCATGAGCCTCAGTCCCCTCCGCCCGTGGTCATTATTTCATGCATAGGAATGCGACCGGACCCCGTCCACTCTAAATGGGAAATTCAAAGTTTTGGAAATGAAAATAGGATTATAAGAACTTTTCCAATTTTCTCTTACATCCCGCGTCACACATGACTTGGTACAAGGGACGGCGTGCAAGATAGAAAAATTTCATATCGTTCAAAGTTTTCTTTTTTTTCTTAGGGGGTGGTAGGGGGAGGGGGGGAGTGGGCTAAGGGGATTCGATCAGGGGCGATCAAGCTTGTTCCCTTCACTCTATGAATGTATTCCATGCACATCCAACACCCTTGCAAACCTCATTTCAAACCTCTCCATGCCACATACTACTCCCGACACCATGATGACGTAGAGTTAGGTAAACTCCTCTCTCTCTCTCTCTCTCTCTCTCTCTCTCTCTCTCTCTCTCTCTCTCTCTCTCTCTCTCTCTCTCTCTCTCTCTCTCTCTCCTTCTTCGAGGACCTGGTCTTATGCTGTCCGCCTCTCTTATACACTCCCCGAAGTTGACATTTCAGGTGATTTTATTCATGGAATCTTTAAGCTCTTCACTTGCTGGGCTGTTTTTATTGTCAATGAATGGCGTGGCGGAGGCCAAGCCTACGATGTGTTCTCACTGTGGTCTCCACTGCCCGCCTTGATCGCCTCTAACTGCTTATATTTACATTCTCCTCATTTACATTCGCACTTATACTGACACTTGCATTCACCGTTGCAATTGCATTTTAGCTTCATTTAATTTTTCACTTTGGAATTTACCCTTTCATTTGCACTTATAGCAGCATTCATAACTGTCTTTTCATTTCATTTGAAATATATAGGTTTGGTGTGATTAATACTTACTCCTTCATTTACACATAAATTTGATTTATAGATGCTGAAATAAGTGATCAGGTGTATTTACATGTATTTACTGCGTCTCTTGTGTATGAATTTACAAGCGCATTTACATTTACATTTGGTTTTACTATTCCCTAACTCATTGATATAGTCTACATTACCCTCAACCTACTCTACAATAGTTTACTATGTTCTACCTAAATCTAGCGCTCTGTATCGCATCATAGTTTACATAACCCTTACCCTAGTCCACACAAGTTTACCATACTCAATGTAAATCTCATTACTCATACAGTTTACATTACCATTAGCATTCTCTTAACTAGTCTACTATGTTCTGCATAAATGTAGTTTTACCTTACTCTGGTTTACTTTACCTTTACCTGACTTTGAACTAGTTTACTGGTCTTTGGCTAAAGCTAGTTTGGTTCAGTCTAATTTCATGATATTTCAGTACCCATGTTGACTCCTGCCTCTTCTTCAGCCACTCACTACAGCCTCACCATCTGTTTACATACACTGACTATTACCTCTCATCATTTTTTTCTTAGTCTGATTACCTCTGCTTTCGTTGCTCGTCCTGCAATACAAATTTTTACTTCGGCAGGGATTTTTCTGTGATGTTCATGCTTTCCTCTTCCTCCCTCCCCTCGTGCTATCTCTGCCCTTTGCCCTTAACCTCAAACTCTCCTAACCTCATGATAAAGGACATATGGCTCCTACAGAGTTAGGGAGGGGTTGAGGGTCCAAACCTCAGATTAGGGGGTTTGTGGTTACTATAACCTCAGAGTAGGAGAGACCGTAGCCCCAACCTCAGACCAGGAGAGGTTGAGGTACGTGGCAAGTATTGATCTGTTTCCGTTTCGTGTCAGGTCATCAAGCAGGTCCAGCTGTTTAGCCTGGGATGGAGGACCTGTTACAACAACGGCAGCTGAAATGCCTGTTTGTGTTGTTTGCTTCCTCTTTATATCGATCTCATGACCTCGTTCAATGGCAATCGATCGTTGCGTTTGTCGACTGTCCACGTCTGTTGGCAGGTGGTTGGAAGAATGTAGCTTAACCGTTTTCCTGAAATAAATAATTTTCAAGATCCATTTGGGTTGTTGGCAAGTTCGGTATTAAGTCCCAAATGACTAGGTCAGGTCAAGACTAATGACTATCTCCGGCTAACTACCTCTCGCTGGGCAATTACGGCGATATAAAACACTCGGCCTCCCTCCCTCGTTGCAAACTGACCATCAACCACATAAAAAACGACTCTCGTTTCTTTACGTGGCTTCAAAATCCTCAGATGGAAGTATCGTCTCGTTACCTGGTCCTCCCAGCCAATGTCTGTCCGCCGTTCGTGTTGACACTCTACTTTTGCCCTGGCTTCCCCAGTCCCTGTATTAATTGCAATTATCTCTTTCATTTCAACCCCCCTCACCCCGTGCTTGACCGTGCATCCCAGAGAGAGAGAGAGAGAGAGAGAGAGAGAGAGAGAGAGAGAGAGAGAGAGAGAGAGAGAGAGAATATGAACGAGTATCTATGACATGATTTTGCCAAGAAATAGAGCTAGCACGTAGTGGTCACAGCAAGTCTTGCATCATGAATACTACTGCTTCTCTCTATCTCTTCTGTCATTATGTGATTATCGATTTTGGGTTAGTTGGTTGGTTGGTCTGACTTGAGCCTTATATCAAGTTTTCTTTTCGTGTGTTTGAGATTTGCATTCATGTTAGTTACCTCGCCTGGTGGTGCAGTAAACAGACTCACTATCTTTCTTGTAAAATTCTTGTACATTTTTGTTTGATATGTTTATGGTATGTTCCATGTTGATCCTGCGGACTTAATGACTGTTTCTTACCTGTTGTCATACGTTGACACCCATGATATAGTCCCTTACTCCTTCAGATTGTTGTCAGGCGTGGATTACCATGCATCAGGAAGGAGACATATATTGTTCTTTCAGCCACTCATAATAGGTCACATGATCCATCTCTTCGATTCTCCTCTGAATTGCTTCTAAAATCTCTTTAATCTGGTTTATTCAGTGTTCAATTTTGCCTATGTATACAACGAACACTGTCGTTAATAGTGTTCACTTTCTTGTATTTAAAGTTCTCATAATTATACCGTTCATTACTTAGTACAATTGTCCTGTCTACTCAGTATGTTCTCTGAATCCTCGTGTCTCATCTATGATACATCTTATATCTTTAACGTTGGTTTCACTTTCCTAGATGAGTCTTTTTGGATCTCTTTTTCAATCATTTTCTGATATCATCATTTTCTTTACTCTTGCATCGTCACCATATAGCATCACTACTTCACTCATGTCAGTACATACCACGATTACATCACTCATAGCACTATATACCACCACTACATCGGTCATGGCACTGTCTAGCACCTGTCGTGACTATCTTGCATAAAAGAAAAATGAAGTGAAGAGTAAGAAGAAAAAGAATTAAAAGATATTAATCTAAGCTTCTCTGGTGTTTGTAGAACCAACTCTTCAACGTGGAAAGGTTACAGGAAGTGGGAAAGACAGAAGATGGAAGAGAATTCCACAGCGTTGATGTTCAAGGATAGAGAGGAGTGTGATAACGTGGGATGTGTTGTATGTGGCATATCATCTGTGTTCCTGTGTTGTGATGCTTTAAAGCTACGTGTGGTGTAGTGCCTTTGTAACATTTGTGTTCTTAAGTTGTTTATAGTGTTTCTTTTACTATCTAGCTTCGTTCATTTAATCTCGTCCTATGTTATCAGGCTTCCCGTTTATGACGTCCTGTGTTCTGTGACTGTGTTACGTGTTTGTGTTACTCTTGTATTGTAGGTCGTTTTAGATTTTTTTTACTCTCAGTGTTGGATGAATTCCTCTACATAAGTGATCCGCCTCACTGGAGGTATGGAAGCGAAAAAAATAGCCTTAGATACATATGTGATCAGGAACAAACGACCCTCGTCTCTGTGGGTCATTATCTTCTCAGTGTGGGTCAGTTCATTATCAAAGCTTTTTCAAAATATCGATTTCTTTTTAAGATAACAGAGTACCTCTCTGTCTCTCTCTCTCTCTCTCTCTCTCTCTCTCTCTCTCTCTCTCTCTCTCTCTCTCTCTCTCTCTCTCTCTCTTCTGTGGATCCTTCTGTTGAGAGATCCTCCTTCGCGTTTAACTCAACGAGCCACTGATATACCTCCGTCAGATGGACTTGCGATGCACTCAAAGCCATGACACTTGTGCCCTGTGATCCATGCTATAGATCGTAGTCACACAAGAGAGTTGACGTTGATAAGATTAGGTCAAAGTGTGGAAGCTGTAATGCGGTTCTCAGAGTTTATTTCCACAAGCGCTTCTGCTAATGATTAACGCAGATCCCGTGCATGAACGTCGGTGTTTTTCCTCATGTTTAAGGTCAGTTCCGTGTGTGAACCATGGCAAGCGATGTCAACCACTGCTGCACCTTATGAATATCTCAAAAATATCCTGGACAAGTAGCTCAGCGTCTTTGTGAATACTTTTCCGGAAGCCATCGTGAGTATTCATGGAGGCATCTGTGAGCGCCTATGTGAGTGCCTCTATCAACCTCCCCTGTCATTGGTGTAGGCAACCAGCGTGTTATCCTGTCAGGAGCCACTAGCTGATGGATGCTAGTGGGATACCCTGCCAGAAGCCACTAGCCGGAACCAGCGGGTTCCCCTGCCAGCACAAGGCCAGGCCACTGGTCAGTCCCGTCCACACTTTTTGCTGCAATCCACCATCTCTTCTCTCCCTTTATTTACTAATTATTCGCAATGCATACGGGTCATCCCTCCCATGTGTTTGACTTTCTGGTCCAATCAGTTTGGCTTTGTTTCTCTCTGCTCGTTGTTTTATCGCGCTTCTGTTTGTCCTTCTTCCTCCTCCACCTCCTCTTCTTCCTCCTTCTGCCTCTCCTCCATTTCTCATTGTGCCTTCGTCGTCTTCTTTGCTCCCCCTGTCGTTCTGGGCTTCGGAGTTTTTCTTCGTTTTCTTATTCTCATCCCCTGGCTTCTTAGTGTTCTTGCTTTCGCTCATGTCTGCTCTTCTCCCGTTCCCTCTCTATTTCTCTCTCACTGCCTCTCTCTCTCCCCCTCCTTCACCCCCTACATTCCCTTCCCCTTTCACATGTATCGCTTTCCTTCCCTTTTGACTACTTCTCTTATCATCGTCTACTTCTCTCCTTCATCGTTCTCTGTCTCCATTTTTTCCACGTATATTTAAACACACACTCTCTTCTACTGGAAAATAATGTTTTTGTTTTTCGAATCTTTACCACCTGCAGCGTCAGTCATCAACTCCCAGTCCGTGTTTCAATTTCATCTTGTTTATTCTATCTTGACATAATCCTGGCTTCACGTCTCTAATACACACTTAATATCTCGTTCTCAATATCCACCAATATATATATATATATATATATATATATATATATATATATATATATATATATATATATATATATATATCATATAATGCACTCCAGCAGCCAGGATTCGAACCCAGGACCTTTTGCGTGTTAGACGGGAACACTAACTGGCAGGCTATGATCGCCCCTAATAGGGAAATGACCATTCGATTGCTTGTAATCGAATAGTCATTTCCTTATTAGGGGCGATCACTGCCTAGCTGTTAGCGTTCCCGTCTACTACGCAAAAGGTCCTGGGTTCGAATCCTGGATGTTGGAGGGTATTGTGTTCTATGAAAGTGCGCGTTCATATACACTATATATATATATATATATATATATATATATATATATATATATATATATATATATATATATATATATATATATGTATATATACATATTCTACATATCTATAAATGTCCTATATATCTATACACACACACACACACACACACACACACACACACATATATATATATATATATATATATATATATATATATATATATATATATATATATATATATATATATATAGTGGTCCCAACAATGTTGTATGGTTGCGAGGAGTGGGCTATGGATAGAGTTGTGCGCAGGAGGGTGGATGTGCTGGAAATGAGATGTTTGAGGACAATGTGTGGTGTGAGGTGGTTTGATCGAGTAAGTAATGTAAGGGTAAGAGAGATGTGTAGAAATAAAAAGAGCATGGTTGAGAGAGCAGAAGAGGGTGTTTTGAAATGGTTTGGGCACATGGAGAGAATGAGTGAGGAAAGATTGACCAAGAGGATATATGTGTCGGAGGTGGAGGGAACGAGGAGAAGTGGGAGACCAAATTGGAGGTGGAAAGATGGAGTGAAAAAGATTTTGTGTGATCGGGGCCTGAACATGCAGGAGGGTGAAAGGAGGGCAAGGAATAGAGTGAATTGGATCGATGTGGTATACCGGGGTTGACGTGCTGTCAGTAGATTGAATCAAGGCATGTGAAGCGTCTGGGGTAAACCATGGAAAGCTGTGTAGGTATGTATATTTGCGTGTGTGGACGTATGTATATACATGTGTATGGGGGTGGATTGGGCCATTTCTTTCGTCTGTTTCCTTGCGCTACCTCGCAAACGCGGGAGACAGCGGCAAAAAAAAAAAGAAAAAAAAATATATATATATATATATATATATATATATATCAATTCATATTGTCTGGAAGTAGCAGCAGTTATGTGCGACCTTATCTGTATACCAATCGTTTCCACCTTCAAACCATCCCTTCCATCTATATGGCTAAAGCTCTCCCTCTCAGTCTACATTATCCATCTATAATGTATAGCTTTCTGTAATATTTCTCCCTGTCTTCTTCCATTGGATGATAATTCTGTATTTCTTTCTTACTGATTTTGATCCTTATTTCTTTACGTTCCTACATAATTATATAATTTTCCTCCTCCTCAGGTAATCCTATATACTTCACACTATTCTCCCTTACCTTTGGATCACCCTCCCATTCTCCCTTCCCTGGATCACCCATATCTTCCTCCCTTCTGTTATCCATATATTATTCGTGTGTATGATACATTTATATCCAATTTGCTTAGATTATCTGTATTTGCAATTTAAGGGATCTCTCTCTCTCTCTCTCTCTCTCTCTCTCTCTCTCTCTCTCTCTCTCTCTCTCTCTCTCTCTCTCTCTCTCTCTCTCTTCGTCGAACTTTTCGTATTTTACCTGTCGTCTTGTTACTGTTGTTTCTGTCTTACATTCCTGGTCTTCCTATTATCTGCACAGTTTCCATCTATACCCTCCTTCAGCTCCATCAATATTTTCCTTCTCCTCCATCTATATCCTCCTTCTCTTCATTTCTTACCATCTCTCTCTCTCTCCCTCATTTCCCATTTTTAGTTCCTCTCCCGTTTCTCGTTTTTTCCCCTGGCGTTTTCTGCCCCTCTTACCCGGTGCGGTACTTTATATCCTCTCACCCCTGCTACTAACCTACCTCTCATTTATCCAAGCTTCTTCTTTCCCCCGCGCTCCCTCATTACTCCTCTCACCCCACTTGGCCACTCACTCTCCCCTCTCCCATTTAATGCTCCCTCTTATCATATTATTCCCCTCCTGCCATAGACATCCTCTCACCATCCTCTGCTTCTCGTAATTATTGCATCTCTCTCTCTCTCTCTCTCTCTCTCTCTCTCTCTCTCTCTCTCTCTCTCTCTCTCTCTCTCTCTCTCTCTCTCTCTCTCTCTCTCTCTCAGATTCTTCTTCCCTCTCCTCTCTCCTCTCACTCACCCTCCCTCTCTCTCACTCCCTCTCCCTAAGAAGAAGCAGGCCCGAGTCACTTCCACTCTTTCATGAATTTAAATGTGAAAAGAAGCAATTGGAGTTGATTCAGGATGAAATAGAGAGAGATTTGGCGGGGGAAATGGCCAGGAGCTTCACTATCTGGGGAGGGACGAGCGCTGGACGTCGCTGGACACCACACCCCAATAAAAGTTCCTTCTCTGGGGGAATCCTTCTGCTTTCTCGGGCGGATCCTACTGCTTTCTCTTGGGGATTCTGCTGCTTTCTCAGGGGATTCTACTGCTTTCTCTTAGGGATTCTAGTGCTTTCTCTGGGGATCCTTTGACTTTGGGACCTTTTGACTTCTTTGGAGGATATCTTACAGGGACTCTTTGGCTTCCTCGGGGACATTCTTTGGGTTTTTTTAAGGGATCTTTGCCTTCCTCTGGGATCCTTTTACTAAAACCTAAGGATCCTTTGGTTTCCCTTGGAGGACTCCTTGGTTGCCTTTAGGGAATCATTTGGCTGCGTCCAGACTCATCTCGAGACAATATGTACAGTTGGCATAAATGATCACTTGTACTTCGTACATCTTCGTACATACATACAGTATCTACTGACGACGCCTCATTATTATCATCATTGTTATTATTATTATTATTATTATTATTATTATTATCATTATTATTATTATTATTATTATTATCATCATTATTTATTATCATCAATGTTTTTCTCTTTTTTTTCGTTCTTTCTTCCTTCTATCACAGAGGAGAGCGTCAGGGCTTGTGTTATGGACGAGATATTTATGAGGGCGGTCATGGCTCCCGGAAAACGGTCCCCCCCCCCCACCCCCCCCCCCCCCAAGTCGTCCTTGGGGCATCCCCATCCTCTTTTTATTCCCCCTCCCTCACCTCCTCCCTCTCCCCTCAATCACCTCCTCCTTCTCCCCTCCCCCTTACTCACAGAAGAGGATGAGGACGTGGAGGGGGGGGGAGATCACCCCCATCCTCCCACCTCGTAAGAAAAAATAGCCAAACTTTGTTTTCCTTAATACGAAAAAAAAAGAAGCCATATTTTACTAGTAATTCTTTTGGAAGAAATGATGATGTGGGGCGTGAGCGGCTATGTTGTCACTGGCCGCCCGGGACTGTGTAGGGAGGGGTGCGCGGGGGAGATGTTGGTGATGGAGAGCTGAGGTTGGTGATGGTAGTCGTCGTAGTGGTTGTCGTGGTGGTGGGGATGGTAGTCGCTGTTGTGGTTGTCGTGGTGGTGGGGATGGTAGTCGCTGTTGTGGTTGTCGTGGTGGTGGGGATGGTAGTCGCTGTTGTGGTTGTCGTGGTGGTGGAGATGGTAGTCGCTGGTGTGGTTGTCGTGGTGGTGGGGACGGGAATGTACGTGTGGGAGAGAAGGAGAGAGAACGTGTCGAGCAGGACAGGAGAGGGAGAGAGCGATGGGAGAAAATCAGGAACCCCCGTAAGGTTCCAAGAGAGGGAGGGAGGGAGGGGATGGATGCGCTGGTGAGGATGGTGGTCTGTGTGTCCTCAGGGCCCCAGGGCTTAGCTAGGGCCCTAGACCTAGATGGATGCGCCTGATCCCAAGCTCAGAGGGTCTGGCTGTAGGTCTGGATCACACACACACACACACACACACAGCATGAGGTGAGTGTATGTCGGTGTGGTATGACGCCACAGTAAGGCCGACCACGCAGACGCCAGAGCTCTTCCGAAGTGTCAGGTTAAAGTCTTCCATTCCATCACGCTTCACCAACTTCCTCCTCCTCCTCCTCCTCCTCCTCCTCCTCCATCTTTCTTCCCCTCACTTCCATCTACATTGCTGCCGTGTGTAGCGCATGTTGTCCGCTTTTTTGGTTTGTTATCTATTGTTATTGTTTGTGTGTGTGTTCGGGTGTCCCGTCTGCTACACTCAGGTTTAATTCCTCCGACCTGTGGTCTCCTGCGCCACTTGACCTGTCTTCTTACCTTTCTTTTTCTATGTTGATCTTCTTCTCTTCTGACATAGTTTCAAATTTTCCTTTCGCCTTTGTAATTTTCCTGTTTCTCTCCTCTGTAGTTTTCACCCCAAAAAAATTTCTTCCTTTTCTCTTCTCTTCTCTCGCATCTTGCTGTTCCTCCTATGAGATTTTTTCTTCCTAACATTGATCGATGGTTTATGTGTGATTCCTCATCCTATTATTTCATATTCCTTACTTCCTTATCTTTGCTCACTGCCATTATTTCCCTCTGATAAGTCCTCTCTCTCTCTCTCTCTCTCTCTCTCTCTCTCTCTCTCTCTCTCTCTCTCTCTCTCTCTCTCTCTCTCTCCCTACGAGACATCCTCTTGTCCCTTCCTCCCCCATCATCCCCCTCCCCCAAGGACTCGTCTTCCGGGGGTCCTGGGGTGACTCCTGAGCGAGACTCGGTCCGCTGGACTGTGTGATGATATTCAATGATCAGGACGCACGCTCACCGACCATCACATCGGTCACTCCCTCAACATGACACTTTCTTCCCACTACGAAGAAAACGTTGGTTGATATATCGAGGCGAAGAACAGTGTTTACTGTACGATCTGTAAGATCTTATTGAGTTAAAATGTTTATATTCACGTTAATTGTATGATCAATAACATGTTAATGCCCCAGGAATTTCAACACGAACTGACTCTAGCAGATCTGATTTTACAGTTTCTTCAAGTTATCTAGTTACCAACGGAGGATATTACTAATTTACGTTTACAGATATTAACATGGATTAATGTTAGTTTTATTTAATCTAACATTTCATTTCAAATCCTTTTCACACGTCAGAAGACAATCTCAGGCAAAAAGGTTCTTTATTTACTGACCTTACTGACCTGCAACAAACGTCTATATCGCTATGTTAAAAAACCGACTTTTGTAAGCAAACAGTTTGACTATCATTGTGACAGCGACGAGAACGTCTGAAAATGATACCGAATGTGAGACTTGGAAATGGCATCACACATTTCTCCACTCTTTTGCTATTAAATATGAACTAATTTCTCACAGAACAATAACAAAACTCGCCCCTTATCCCACTATTTAGTTTCAAAAGTTCCCAATGGTTGAGGTGACTTTTATAAAAGTGAAAATAAAATCATCTATAAAGAAAGCCACGATAATTTACATAGTAGAGAGCGTTTTTCGAATAAATGATGCAGAACTTGAGAGGAGGGAGGTAAAAATAAATGGAATATTTTGAGAAATAAACCTGGGAGTCATTACTGTCTTGACGGTGTGGGGGAAAAATGGCAGGATGGGGAATTTTATGCCAACCTCCTCCATACAATTTCCTCCGTTGGTTTAAGGGAAATATCCCCACCCAAGATTCTTACTATCTTTATCTTACCACCACACGACTCCTCTCTCTCTCTCTCTCTCTCTCTCTCTCTCTCTCTCTCTCTCTCTCTCTCTCTCTCTCTCTCTCTCTCTCTCTTACTCTGATACTTCTTTCCTTTCTCTCTCTCGCTCTCCTTCAGTTCAACCGCTTTCCTCTATTTCCTTCCCCCTTAGTGTCCCTCCAATCCCCCTCCCATCCACCACCCAATCCCCCTCCCCTCCACCACCCAATCCCCCTCCCCTCCACCACCCAATCCCCCTCCCAATCCTCCATGTATCTTATCTACTGAAGAGGCTTTCCTTCAAGCGTTCTTCTGCTCTCCAAAGTATTAAAACTTTCAGAGAAGTATTATCCACCTACATCCAAAATATAGTTTCTTACAAAGTACAGTAGAGTTATGAGAGGCAATATATATATATATATATATATATATATATATATATATATATATATATATATATATATATATATATATATATATATATTCTAAAATATGAATTGTTTCATTGTCAAATGTCGTTCAATATTTGGTTGGTTTTCATCTCTAGTCTTTAAGCAGGTAATGAAGAGAAGACTTAAAGGGAACGGTATCATGTGAGGCAAGAATATAATTATGTCTGTGGAAATGAGTGTGCTTGAGAACTGGATGAGTTCTGGGCATGAGAATGTCCCTGAACGGTTTGACTCTAATGTGTATGGTAGGATGGGTAAGATATGATGTCTTGAAACATTCAGATGCATTTCACTGGTAATATTGGTGATGTAGAGAAACATGCAAATCAATGCGCGAACATTCACACACACGTTGAAGTCTGTAGTGAATCCAAGATCGCCATAACTGAGGCATACAAGTCCCTGTGCCCAGACTATAGCCATAAAGAGAAGTACAGCCAACAAGACGGATAGACAGCCAGCTGGGTAAAGCCAGACAGAAATACAGACAATACGCACAGACGGACATACAGAGAGGGATAAAAAAGACAAAGAAGCTGACAGACAAATGAGGAATGTCGATGAAAAAAATCAGTCTGTAGTGTGACCTGTCATGATGCACCACCCCAGACGACCAACAGACTAACAGACTCTCCCACTACCCCCAAGCCTCAGACGCATGAACAGACAGATCTGTAGCGTCTGTGTGTCTGTTTGTCTAACTACAGGTAGATCTGGATGGACGACAGACTGACTAGCCCGAGATGACCCTAGACACGACCAGCACCATCATCATGTTGGACGCAACGACAACCAGAACCAATATGTCCGCCAGTCAACGACCACAATACCTATTACTGACATGACTACCAGTCTATAATGATAGCCATCCTTAACACCACCATACCTACCATCATCATCATCATCATCATTACCACAACGAAGGTAACCACCACTACCACAACCACCACCAACACCACAGTCACCATCATCCCCAACAACCACCACCACACGCCCTGGACCCCTCTCTATTTGCCCACCATTCACCGTCCTCCAACATCGAGAAAGATAAATTAGAATTTTCAATGTGTTCCTTCTTGATGTGTTTTTCTTGTGGTCTGCCGGAGAGCTGGTCAGGTTTTGAATATAAGCAACTTCTGAATGGACGTAGATTGTGTGCTCTGATGGGCGCTCTGATGGGCCATACCAGCATCTTTTGTCGATTTCAAATATTAGTTAACTTGTAAAGTTGAGGAAGTTTTCTTGGCAGGAAAAGTGGACGTCTCCCTCGTCACGAGGTCCCAGGAGAGACCAGCACGAAGCTGTTGTTCTGCTTTGATCTGTACACGTCTGAACACTTGTACAGAACAGGCTTCTGCAGGAGCATCTTGTACATGTCTGTTAATTCGTGCACGATTTCCAGGACATTCTTAGAAAGGGATATATGAAAAAGTGTTGCACACTGCTGTTCACAGGTGTACAAGCCCAGGAGGTGGATGTCCAACTGGGTTAGATGTACAGTTTTTTATTCCTGTCTTAATCCTTTAAATGTGTGTTCCACCGCTGGAGGTCTTGTCACTAGCAAGGTCTGGGAGGCACCTGAAGAATGAAAAGTATGTTTACTCGACTGTGAGTAAATTTACTCGACTGTCAGAAGTTTACTTATCTGTGAGTAAGCTTACCCAACTGTGAATAACTTATTCGTTTCTGAGTAAGCTTACTAGACCATGAGGAGATTATCTTGACTATAAGGAAGCCTACTTGACAGTAACACCAGGAATGAAAGAATAACTCAAGTGAAAGTAAACAAGTAAAGACAGTCAGTAAACCACTTCAGATAAGACAGAGACTGAGAAGTAAAACCATGTCCAGTTAACGATAAATAATGAACTAATTAATAATGAAGCTACTCAACAGTTAAACATTACGCTTACTTAACACTAAGCCAATAAACCTTTCTATGAAGGAGTAATAATAAATAAAACAATGAACCATCTTGCAAGTCTTGAGCATCAAGTCACGTAACAAAATGTCGACCCGGCCCAAAAATGAATGAATCACTGTGCGTTACGCCCTATACAGGGACGGGAGGCAGAGTATTGGGTCAGTCCTCATTACCAGGATCTCCGTCTGGCCCACCTGGCCCGTCCCTCCACTTGGCCCACCTGGCCAGTCCCTCCCCCTGGCCCACCTGGCCAGGATCTCCACGTGTCCGGACCCCTCTGTCTAACCCCACCTGTCCAGGCCGCCCGTCTGCACCTCCGGACCCGGGTTTAATCATAATGTTACTCATGTTTAAGTTCGCCTCATTAGCCAGGTAATTGTGGTGAGGAGTTTCTTCGGGGAACTCGTCGTGGAGTCGTCTCAGTCGCTGTGGGATTTTATATTGTATGATTTCTGGCCAAGTCGTTCCGAAAGTTTGTCGTGTTCTTTGGTCTCCTTCCTGTTTGTTTATACCGATTTTTTGCGAATCCTGTCGTGGAGTCGTTCTAGTACAAACTGCTCTTTTGCTTGTTCTTCTGTTTTCGTCGTGTTTCTGAGAGTAGTTAGTGCCATTCTGACTGCTGCTGATGTCTATCATTTTAGGAATTTTCGTTTAGTTAAAATAAGTGTGAGATTTTGGTGACTCATCTCCTGCACACTTGCCTTCCTCACGTTTTGTTTCACCTTTGTCCCCGTCACTTGAAAACGCCCGATTGTTTATCTGACTGTTTCTGCTCTGTTCTCAAAGTCTTTTTTAGACTTCCCCAGTTCTCGTTCCTGTCTTTATTCTTTCCCTCCGTTTATGTCGTTCGAGGTCATATGAATCTTGCAAATCAGTGTGGCTGATACCTGTCTCTCTCCGTTACTGGTCGAGGTATACCGTTATAAATAGTTTTTTTAACAATGCATTGCCGTTTTTGCTAAGTATTTGTTTACTTGTCTTCCCTTGGTCGTCTCTTAATATTTATGTAATTCCTCGGGTTTTTTGTGAGTGTGTGGTATATCGTTTATGACAACTTTTTCATTTCTCTCAGATTTTTCTCGTGTCTCGTCGTACATTTGGTATATATCTCCGTCTTTACTGTGTGTTTGTCGTCCACCCGCCAATAACAACGACTAAGGCGACATTGACACGTCGTTCCCTGAACAGCAGCACGCGTTGTTCTGTTGCATAAGAAGGACCTTATGGGATCACAAGCGACTTCCTCTAATATCGTACAGTGACGTAAAGTTCGTTTTGCTTGTCACTATTGAGACGTTCTCATGTTCTACCTACTCATCGGGCGTCCCTCATGCCTGGGTGTCATCATCCGTGTCAAGGATGAGTAGGTCCCCGTTAACACTCCTTGTGGGATGAGTAAGACCATATTTACTTCCGCTTAGGGATGAGTGCGTTTCCATCCACGCCGTTGAGGGATGAGTAAGCCAGCACTCATGGCCGGTCTGGCCCTCATAAACAGGCAACATAACCCTGGAAACGCCTGAGTACAACCCGGATTATCCGTTCCAATAACTTGTTTTAACGATCGTGAAGGTGTTCTCAGTAACCGGGTTTGGGAAGGGAAAGGTAAGCCAAAGTTAGTTTTAAATGTAAGTTACAGAGCAAAGCCCTCACTGCAAGGACATTAGCGTGAGTACACAGGTAAAATTATCTTCTTGGGGGCCAATCCATCATGGCTCGAGTCCATAATTGGCACCCACCGTTCTAAAAATTGCCTTCAAAAGAGACAAATGACATGGGCTCTTGAAAATCGACTGGGCAACAAAGGATGTGATCCCAACATAAATCTTGCGTGTAGAGCTGGATTCACTTTTATGTAACTCTCAGTGACACATGCCGTCTATATTTGTTCAAGAGCTTATACAGAAGATCCCATGAGACGAAGCGTAGATAATTACTTCATTTTATGTCTTAACACTTGTGTTTTGGAATCGAGTTTTGGTAGGTGAGTTGGAGGTGATATATACGACGATCGCTCACTGTTATGAAGGTGCTGGAGCACTGAAACGATGCATTACTGGCCGATGGCATTATAAATCGTTGGCGTAACCGCTCGGAGGGTCCGGGTGTATGTATCCATTGATTCTATCGTGCGTCTGTTATCGCTATCTAATGGGGCGAAGTTGTCTGAGTCAGCAGGTGCATATAACCTCGTACGTCTTGCGAGGAAAAGAGATAAGGAACCAGTCAAAAATTACCATGTCTTCGGCTCTCTCTTGTTAACGAAGTTTGTGTCCGTCCCCTGGACTCACGGCTGCATTCTTGTCCGTCTTACATATTGTTACTGTGTCTTGAGGGGTAATGAGAGAGAGAGAGAGAGAGAGAGAGAGAGAGAGAGAGAGAGAGAGAGAGAGAGAGAGAGAGAGAGATGGAGGGAGGGAGGGAGAGAGAGAGAATAGAGCACCGTAGAGATATCGACCTCCTTTGATGAGAGTCAGCTACGTCCCACAGCGTGATACTCGTGAACACCTCGCTCATGTTTACTTGAACATCGTCTTGAATACTGTCCATCGTATGGGGAGGTGAACAGTCACCCTCCCTTGTCCGTATAGCACTTACCAGGAAGATCTGCTCCTCCTCACCCTCACATACCAACCACCTCTGACAACTGTCGTGATCATTCTCTCATTAGTCACATCTCTCGTCTACGATGTAGATCCTCATCGGATATCCTGTCTGCCATTACTGTCTGCTATCACTGTCTGCTATCACTGTCTGCTATCACTGTCTGCTATCACTGTCTGCCATCACTGTCTGCTATCACTGTCTTCAGTTAATATCTAACATCACTGTCTGCCATCATTGTCTGCCGTCACTATCTGCTATCACTGTCTGCTATCTGCAATGTTTTCTTTTGTATTCACCATATCTAAAACACCTCCAAAGCCATTCGATCTGGAGTCTATATCCTACAAACATGTGGAAATACAGTAAAACATTTTCCAACACTTGCCTCCAACAACTGACCTCTCGGTATTTTCCCCTCCAATACCCGACTCATATCTTACAAAGCTGATTGACGGTGACCTTGTAAACACGGCCAATGAGGTTGGTGGGTGACGTCATACGTCCATCATTTAGAAGGTGCTACACATGAGATGAAGAGAAGTGATGGATACGTCGATTCTCCGCTCTGACAACGTCAGTTTTTCACCCATGTGGCTCTTCACTTGGCTTATTGTTCCTTTTAGAACAAACTTAATTAGCACAACTTCTAGAGAAGAATGTAGGTTTCCCGAACACGATATTTTTGCTCTTTTATGTATTTCGTAAAAGTATTTTCCTCATAACGGGCATAGAATATGAGGCTAATGTCCTCCATAATTCGCACAGAATGTAGAGCTCATATTCAGTCGTAAATAGAGAGAATATGATGATTATATTTGCCATAGGAGCAAAAATTAACCCAGTTGATAAATCGTCCTTATCTATATATCTTTCACATTATCTTGGTTTCAAATATCTGATCCCTTTTCACCATCTGTAACATTTTCACTATCATCTGCATCGTCAACACTCTTCTTGCCCCGTGAGGGTGAACTGATCATGATGATTGAGACTGAAATACCGTCGTATTTTTCCCCTTTAAGAGAACTCCTCTCTCTCTCTCTCTCTCTCTCTCTCTCTCTCTCTCTCTCTCTCTCTCTCTCTCTCTCTCTCTCTCTCTCTCTCTCTCTCTCTCTATCTATCTATCTATCTATCTATCTATCTATCTCTCTGTTGGGATCACTTTCGTTTCTTCCTCACGGTCAACAGGAGCATGTTCTTGCCTCTATCATCGTGCCTTCTGGGTCATCTTCTCGCGTCTCTCTCACCAGAACATATGATTTCTGTGATGTTTATGCTTTTCCTGAGGGGCGCATGACAACTGCTATCTTACCTGGCATTACGTTTATCATTTTGCACTCTGTTATCTTTTTGTTGAAGTAAGGAAGTAGCCAGCGCTTAGCATCAGTAACGAACACCGTTTGAATATACTGTTTACTGTGCTTCGCTCTTAGTAGATGTAAAAGGTCAGGATTCACGCTGAAGTATATTCAAAAACCACAACTTTATGAATTTAGAAACACAAAAGATACGTCTTTTTGACGAATGTTGACGTATTTCGGGTTGAATCATATGTATGGCTTTAGAAAGTGTTATTCCTCGTGAATGAACAAGATTTTTTGAAGTATTATAGAGATGCTAGACAGGCGTCCACGTCAGTATCCTCACTGCTGAGTCAACAGTCCATTCTCATTATTTACTGAAGACATGAACGGCCGTCCCGCGCGGGGATGGCTGGCTGTGTTCCTGCTAGCGACAGTTCCCGGAAAAAACTAGTCAGATGTTGTCATGGACCAGCGCGCACGTCATGGAGACAACCCCGGCTCCTGTCTGACGGGACCTGTCTATATCATGCATGGTGTCATGCTTTATCTTTATCCTGTTTGTTTTTCTCCGTCACACACTTCCTGTTTCACATTTTTCAGTACTGACACTTGACACCCTCCCTCCCTCCCTCACCCTCGTCTGCTGATGCTATGTCTGCCCGCCCCCCTCCCACCTGCTCTCTCTCTCTCTCTCTCTCTCTCTCTCTCTCTCTCTCTCTCTCTCTCTCTCTCTCTCTCTCTCTCTCTCTCTCTCTCTCTCTCTCTCTCTCTCTCTTCTAGACAGGTGTTACAATTACCATTCTTCTGCGGATTATTCCATATCAACAGTAGTCTTACTCGCCCCCGTTATGAAGCACTTCTCGTAAATATAAACTGGCTCTTACTCCAGTTCTTTCATCGTCAGAGGAGAATCATTGACCCTCCGCCACCTTAACTCTCCTCTTACCATCTTTCTTCAACCGTCTCTTCTCGTTCGCCGTCATAGTGCTTCTCTCGCCTTGTTTTCACGTATGATGTCGGCCACTGATGTGGTAAACTGTGCCCGTCTGTCTCAGCCCGTAATACCTGGACCCATGGCTCAAGATAAGCCGCTTCTTCACATAGTTTCTGTGTGGAGACCAACCACACGAAGATTGGCCGTTGTGATGCCTCCTTTCCTCGTGCAGGGAAGCTGTAGATACCTGTTGTTCCTTTCGTCTCTCGTTCTTCCCGTTGCCTCTCCATTCTCAGATGTCAGGACCACACACACTGGGGCAGCTCATATGAACTTTTAATTTAAAAAAAGATAAATACAAATTTTTCAGTGGCTGGAAGCAGCAATGCCACCATGCTATTCTGGTGACTATAAAAGAAAACAATTCACACACACACACACACACACACACACACACACACACACACACACACACACTAGTAGCCACCATTATGTACCATGTGCACACTACCTACCACATACATATCCCACACTACAATGGCCCACTTGTGGGCCCTATGTACCCGCCATCATCCACCCCACATACATACCATATCCTTCAGCAGCACATCACCAGTCGTCCAAATATCCATGTCAAAACAACCCTGCTCAGGCCTCTGCTTGACCAGCAGGTTCTGCTTGTACTCGTCGCTACCGCTGAAAAGCAGAGGGTAGGATGGAAGCAGAGCAACGCCCTGTAGCAAGCGCTGAGTCGTTACTAAAGCCCCGATTACTTGCTCCGGTAACCCCGGCCAAATACGTGGTGTTCCTCCTGAACCATACAGAAACTCGGTCAACGCTTTACTGTTTCTTCCCATATTTGATCTTCAGTATTGTGATCCTCTCTCTCTCTCTCTCTCTCTCTCTCTCTCTCTCTCTCTCTCTCTCTCTCTCTCTCTCTCTCTCTCTCTCTCTCTCTCTCTCTCTCTCTCTCTCTTCTTCTTTCATAAAAACAACCTTTTGAAATACTCAGAATGCTACATTGCCAAGATGGAAGTCTGTATATGCATTAGTGGCACTGATACCAATATTATGAAGTACCTTAAGAGCGATATTCCCAATGACCATTGATAGAGTCTCGCTCCTTTTTCCCTCCCCCTGTGATGGCAAACCTGTGATTAATTCATGCAAATTATGTGTCAGGAATATTTCCTGCGCGTCACAGAAATAACAGTTTACTTCTTCACTACCGCGGGCTCACCTGCCTGATGGTGTCCATCCCTCTGACTCATAAATAGGAAGAGGTTAACCTTTTCTGTACGACCTTACGACCCTTGAATAGGACGTACTATCCTTAAGTACAACGGTACGACCCATGGGTGCAATGACGTAAAGCTAGGCTGTCATACCCAGCGGTTGTATCATCGTGTTCATTGGTCGTTATATTACGCTTAAGGGTTTGAAGCTCGTACTCGAAGGTCGTACCGTCGTACTCGAAGGTCGTACCGTCGAACTCAAGGGTCGTACCGTCGTGCTCAAGGGTCGTACCGTCGAGATTAAAGGGTTAAGTTAAGGAGAACCAAATTTAAGTCTACATTCTGCATCTTTATTTTGACCAGTACATTCATGCAATACAGTGCCCAGTAAACGTAAAACTTTGGCTGTAGCGTGAAGCAGTAGGATACAGTAGAGTACAGTAGGATACAGCAGAGCACAGTAGGATACAGTAGAATACAGTGATGATTTACCACTACCGTTACAGGGTGACGCCTGTTGAGAGCGAAAGGGAAATATTTAAGAGTTAAAGATGAAATGCTATTATTATATTGTACATGACAGGCTAAACGTTGGGCAATTTGTTTGTCAAGATAAATATGTTCATACATACATACCTATATACATAGATAGGTAAGCAGATAGATAGACTGATAGACAGATGGATGTATAGAGATACAGATAGGTAAATAGAAAGGGAGAAAAAGAGGGTGAGAGAGAGAGAGAAAAGACCAAAAATCAGACAGACAGACAGATAGACAAAGGACCTCATTTCTCACCTGAACTTGGTAACACACCATCACTAACTCTGTCTAAAGAATCTTTCTGTAACCGTAAAGCTCAGAGCTGGCTGTCTTGGTCAGCTCAGTCAGAACCTCCTGATCCTACTTGGTCTTGTGGAGGTAGATAGCCAGAATGATAGTAACACAGATACGAAAGCAGCTGAATAAACTAAGACAGTGATCAGATATCTTGATACACAGGAGGAAGTTCAAAGTATTTGCATCTCTGGATGGAAAGGTTGTTTATATGACTGTCGTTTCTTTACGACTAATTAACATGCATGAAATGTAAACGATTACTGGAGTGATAGCGAGAGTATGAGAAGGATCAGTTGTCCTCCTCCTCTGCCTCCCTACCAGCAGCAGGGAGCCAGCTGCTCCGGGAGACAGTAGTGTTGCCTGGGAGAGACAGACGGGCATCCTCAGTCGAGTGTTTTAAGTCAGGTTGTGGGTGTGTGTATAAGTTCCTGTCTATGTCCTGAAAAAGTATTAAACAAGGCAATCAATGGTATCAGATGTGGGACTCGAACCTTAGGGTTTAGATTATCTGTGTGTGTGTGTGTGTGTGTGTGTGTGTGTTTAAGAGAGAGAGAGAGAGAGAGAGAGAGAGAGAGAGAGAGAGAGAGAGAGAGAGAGAGAGACTGCGCATGTGTAATTTTCTTTATCGGTATGTGATTTCGTTTGTGACTGTGCATTGCACATATGCGCTTTAATGGAATCTACATGTGTAAATGTGTGCGTGCGTGTGCACCGTGCGCACTGCTGTTGTGTACATCACAAACCGAGTAAAGGATAACGTTAACACATCCACCTTCAGTGTGAGCACATGCCGACCCAGGAGCTGGTGTCAAGACGTCCTGGCGGAGGGGCAGGCAGCCACTGCCTCCCAGGCGGGCGGCAGATGACCACAATAACTCCGCTTCACCAAGAAACCCGTGGCAGGGAGGGGGGAGGAGGCGGCCTCCAGCCTTCACCCGCAGTTGTAAACTTTGACGGTAATTATTAATCGTGTTCCGGAACTGGACGTTGTCACACCACGTTACGGACGTCCAGTAACTAGCGTGTCGCCCACAAGACTCGCGCCACCCACTACCTACACCAGTTGGTGACTCAACAAATACAGACGAATAAAGATAAACATTTTTATCATCACATATTGTCTTCGTATAACTCATTCGTTATTTATTGATTACGTCTAAACGCATCAACAGATAACGATGTGTCCTTTGGTTTATACCCAGGCGAGAGCTTGAGACTTTATTGCCCAAGATGAACACAGAGGGACGGTAAGACGCCTCTAAGCTCACTGTTTGGTGTGTGGATCAACCTTACAACTTACTTGTAATGTTAAGTTTTCCTAAAAAGTCTGTTCAGTCTTCCGCCACCAACTCATCCACATTTCCTTACATTTGTACAGATAAAGTTTAGACAAAGATATGGCTTTATCTACGAATTCATCTTGTTTATATTTCATTGTTGTACATCTCATTATCATTCACGTTTACTCAGTCATACGTTTTCTGTGTGAAGAATGATGGATTATCTGGTTCTATTTCATGATCCTCTTAGTTACTGATAGTTTCCCGTGTTCGTAGTCGATAAATAATCCGATTGTTTACTTCGTTACGTCCACGTCCGTCCTGATGCTGTAGGTGCAGCCATCTCGATTACTGTTTATGAGAGTTTCTTGTCAAGGTTATCAGCTTCTAAGTGTAATTTCTAGACCTTATTATTTACTTTTTGTATTTGACGTCATCATGTACAGATAACAGTACAATGCCCTTCTTCCTGAAAGTAATTTCCTCTATAGCAGCTTTCATGATCTTGGACATTAGCCATGGATTCAAGTTCAGAAGTTCCTCTCCTGAGAAATACTTAATAATGCATCATTTTCCATTATGTAAACAGTCTTGTTGATTATCTATGACTCGAAAATACTTGTGTTCACTTATGACTCAAATTTTCATTTATGAAGAGTTAAGTGAAATCTACTTACATCTTCCAGAGGGAACACAAATCTGAGGAAAACAGAGTTTGTCGCTCTGGAATTCCAGTAGTTCCCCCATGCAAACATTTTCTTTTCTTTGAGCTTCCATTGTTTTGTGGGTAAGCTGTTCGGAGCCAACCGCGTGGAAAGCTCCATAATAAATCTTATTCACATTCTCAACATTTGCTCCATAAATCCTCAGATAAAGTACAGTTGGTTCTTGAGGCAATGTTTATTAATAACCAAAGTCTCCGCAAACAAGGCTGTTCAGGAACAAAAAAAGTAAGTAAACAGAAATGTGAAGGTGGGTTTATCAAAAGCAAATTGGTCGTTCATCTACAGCCACCAGCGGCCGGCCTGGTGACCCACACATCACAAAACGAAAAATTAATTCTATCACTCGTCATTAAACGACAAAAGAGCATCGACCTAAACATGCGTTCATTCTTGCCGACCCCCCCCCCCCCCTCCTCCCCCAGGATGGATCACATTTATTTTAAATAAGGTTTCTGCTGTAATAGGGCAACACTCAAATTAAATCCAAGCCAATCACATTCCCCCGTTATAAAAAGGATTCCGCCGCTGTTGTCAATCGTAGGCAAGTGGCGCGAGCAATAAAATTAATTCAAATAAATGTTCCATGTCCAGTCCTGTTTATCAGAGCTGGGATAGCTCATAAAACCGGCCGCTCTGGGCAAGGGACACCGAGATCAGCATTTGGTCACTGTTTAGTGAGTCGTGGGGTTAATTATGAGTTGATCCCTGATGGATGGATGTCTGGTATTCAAGAGACGGCAGAAGTATTTAGTGATTTGTGGGGTCAATTCTGGGTTGATTGTTGACAGATTTATGTGTAATATTACAGGAGGCCTCAGCTGTGTTTAGTGACTGGTGAGGACAGTTCTGGGTTGACTGTCACTAGACAGGCGCCTGATAATCGAAAGGATCTTTGAAATGTTTACTGATTTGTGGTGTGAATTCTGAGTTCATCGTCAGTGTACTGATGCTCGAAAATTGTTCTCAAGACTCTACATTGCTCCTAAAATGACGAAGTCAACCATCAATTTTCTGACGATAGTTTGATGTTTAATGGTTCAGATGATGACCCACAGCCTATCATGTAATTTGTTCCTGTACATCGGTAAGATTAGTTTGGAGTTAAAGATAAACATGATGACGTTTGATGGTAAAGGTGGCATGAAGCTTATAATGTATTTCATGAAGTATAATTCATATCATAAATATTTAATGGCAAAGGGGCCTTAACCATTAGCATTTGATCATCACTTATAGATTTATAAAGTATATCATCAGGTGGTGATTGAAAGGCCAGTGGGTGAACAAGGGACCGGGTTGCCAACATGTGCCTACCACTTCAGGAAGAAGGCGTCATTCTGAATTTATAACTGTAACGTTCACTTCAGAAGTCAGTATTTTTAACGACATTGGAATCGAGGGATTGATTTAGAAATGCAGATTATTTCATCCTTTACTTTAAATTGGTTTTACTTCTCTACAAGAATTAGTAATTAGAGTTTGGAGAGTTAATACAGCGTTTGTCATTGTTCCTTGGCAATTATATCATGCAAATACATTTCATAATTGCTTGCATTGTTAAGCGCTGTGATTGCAGTGTGTGTGTGTGTGTGTGTGTGTGTGTGTGTGTGTGTGTGTGTGTGTGTGTGTGTGTGTGTGTATTCGACACATATTCGTGTATGTCTAAATATAGGTCTACGTAAGTGTTTGAGTGTAATGCAGATATATTTATACTCTTACAGATCAGGCCTATAAAGAAAAAATGGATAGATAATTAGACAGGCAGTCAGATACGTTTCTAGATAGATAACTCAGTAGGTAAATAAACATATATATAGAAGAGAGATAAAGATATAGATATAGCTACATAGAAAAATAGCTATATCATATCATCATACTTACCATATATTGGTGTATAGAATAGAAATACGTCTAGAAATTTATGATAAATGATGGTTCAGTTGCATTTAGATAATATAGCAAGACATTATATAGCTTATAGAAAAGTACATTGAAAGTATATGGGAAGATGAACTGACATGTTTAGATATAACTGGTGGACAGATATAAGGAGGGAGACAAAAGGGTAGAATAACAGACAGTAAATGATAGACAGATTCAGGAATGGTTCTGTACACAGTTGGACGGATTACTTACGGTCCTGTATCTTCCCCGGAGCACGGCGGTGGGCCAAGCAGGGCAGCCGGCAGGGGCGAGGACCTCCAGACGCCCTCGGAACACACTTTAAAATTCCCCTCAAGATGCATATTACCCCTCCCCTCTTATCTGAAAAGTTGTCTGAAAAAAATCGTAATAGCATCGTTGGGGAGAAGAGGGGGAGAGGGAGGAGGATGGGTGAGAGGATAGGGGGGGAGACCATCATCATTATTATTATACCCTGACATCATCTCCATCATCATCTACATGTCATCTTCTCTAGTATCATCACCATCTGAGCATCATCATCACCATCATTCTCTCCGTCACTGTCTACCGTGTCCGTCATCATCCGTCTTGGAGGATCCTTCAACCTCTGGGTCAGCGAGGAGGTCATAAGACTTGTTTAGAGGCAGATTACAGCTTCCTGGGAGCAGGTCTGGGGAATTATGTCAGCTCGTACGTGAAAAATTGTTTTGTGGACGTCACTGATGATGTGGGTCTTCCTGGAGTGCCTGTCTGAAGGATCCGAGTCCATCCAGCATCCTAAGAGCTCTAGATGATTCCACAACACTGTGTTGGACTCCAACGTACCCCCACAGAACTCTGTAGGACTCCACGAAACTTCCCAGAACTTAATAGGACTCAGTAGGACCCCAAACTAGAGAAGGATATCAGACTATCTCTTGTGAAATAGTTGTTTCTATTCAAGTTTTTAACACTACTGATTTAGGTGATTGTGTTGTTTGTTGTTTGCAGATGACAAAGTTTTGGTTGCGAACTCTGGAGAGAAACTCTAGAAGCTGGCGACACAATTTGAGAGTGTGTGAGAACTGAGAAAACTAAGCGTAAATGTAAACAACAACGAGGTAATGAAGTGAGCATGGGAGTGAGACACGACGGTCTGGGTGTAAGTACATACTGAGAGGATCTGGAGGAAGTGGAGTACTTTAGATACTTGGGTGTAGGGAGTGGCAGCGGATGGAACCATGGGGGCTGAAGTGAGTCACAGGGTGGGAGAGGCGGTGAGGAGGTTTTGGGTGTACTCAGTTGTGTGTAGAAGGAAGAGTCATTGTACGGGTATAGCTGGGTATGTTTTGAAGGCATAGCAGTCCTGACATCATTGTCTGGATAGGAGTCTTAGGCCTCGGACGCAAAAGAATAGAAGGTAAATGTGTTGGAAGCGAAGTACCTGAATACGATTTGTCGTGTGAGGCGAGTTGATTGTGTAAGGAATGACAGTGTAAGAGAAAGAAGTGGTGGTAAGTCGCAGTCTGAATGAGAGATCTGACAAGGTTGTGCTGAAATGGTCTAGACAAATCGGGGGAATGAGAGAAGATACACTGACGACTATGAATATTAAGGAGGGTGAGAAGTGTGCATGGGATGGAATAACTTGAATCGATGTGATATATGGGGAGGATATGCTATCACTGGCTTGATCCAGGCCATATGAAGTGGTCAAGATAATACGGAGTGGTCTGTGAGGTTTGTTTGTGGATGATAAGTCTGGTTTCCGAACATTATACATGGCAACTGAAGAGTGGATGTGTGCAAATGAGACCATTGTTCGTTCACTCCTGACGCTACCTCTCAGAGGCGAGAGAGGCAATTGAGTATAAATAGAAAAATTATATATATATATATATATATATATATATATATATATATATATATATATATATATATATATATATATATATATATATATATATATATATGCCTACGTGAGTACATGAGTTTAACTGTTCATATGGAGCGTCATCAAAGTAAGGGAGGTACACCACACGTGGCCATAAAGTGGGCCTGAGAGCCAACATATCAAACACAAGCTACAAGAAATAATCCGGCCTCCGCTGCTGTTCCTCCGTGATACAATATTGTTGTAGTAGATATTTCAAGTCACAGGATGGACAACCACATCAATTCAATTCCACACCGGATTATTCCATTCCCAGTATGTACCTTGCCAGGCTGGTCCCTTCAGTTCGTCTCCACATAAGCAGTACTCTCCCAAACGCCATGCAAATGTTGGATCTATACTGCAATCAAAATAATGCCGGCTGGAAGCCCAGCACACATATTTCGCTGTATTATTGTGTGGCCGACTGTCAGGCTGACCACACAGAGGAAGGAGATTGAAAATTATTGCTAAACATTTGGTCGCGCTGCTCTCTCAATTCCCAAACGCCCTGCGGTGATAATGGAAATCATGGCGGGACCGGCCTCCCGCGATACATGGTGAATATTCTAGATAACTCTTCTTTATCCCCTGCTGCCACAGCCCAAGACCATGGTTTTCGAGGCCCAGTATTCCTCCCCCTTGCACACGTGAAAAGTCCTCGCCAGCCTTTATTTAAATGCAGGAGAAGGCTATGGATATGAGGCTTTTGGCGGAATCGATGAACAAAGAATGACGAGCAAAAAGCGCGGGTAAAAGAATGCCGTGTTCCGATTGGTCAGTTCTTCGGCGTCCAGTGGTCATCGAGAGCTGATTGGACGAGGCATCCAAGAATAATAATCTGGTAGATTTACTCGCTGGGTGGCGCTCGGGAATGGGGGGAAAAGAAGAAGGGATATAAATATTTAGTGGCAATGGATATTAGGGGCAAGGAGATGGATAAGCTGCGACGTTATAAACCGCCGGTGAACCATCGGAAGACTTAAGAGGGCGGGCGGTCCGCTGCGCCGAACTCATCACCGACGAACTCATGCATAAAGCGTCGAGAAGAGGAACTATTGGTGCTGGTGGTGGCTCTCTGGCGATGCTCTTCTGCTCACACTCGCACTCACTCCACCAGCCAGCCAGCTAGTTTGTTCTAAATTTAGGAAGACAATGACAACAGGCGGTCCCTCCACCGTCTGGTTACTTATGTTTGTGAGAAAGTACTGACACCTTTACTTCCCCCTCCCTCCACTCTCTCTGTCTTATATGAATAATTCATTATCCTTTATTACTCCGGAGTCTTTTCGACAGCGTATTCACTTCGTGGCTGAATTTCAAGGGGAACATTGTCCGAAGAATTAGAATAAATTTGTAGGTCCTGCGGCCTACCTGACCATCGGGAATGGTGGCCGTGATGTGAGTCTTGTTAGTTAGGGAACTTCATGTGATGAATCACTTTGCCACCAGTGTTACTGCTTCTGACGCTGCTCCTGTTTTCGCATCTGCTATTGTTACTTATGTTGCTACTCCTCCTAGTGCAGTTACTGTGGGTGCTTCTGTTGTTACCGATCCTGCTACCTCTTCTGTTGCTGCTATTGATGCTTCTGTTATCGTTTCTGATGTTGCTACAGCTTCTACTGCTGCTACTGTTGATGCTACTGCTAGTTTGACTGATATGGCTCTTGTTTCTACTGTTGCTACTCCTGCTGCTGCTGTTGTTGCTTTTGTTATTGTTGCTATTGGTGTTACTGCTCCTGCCGTTGCCGCTTTTGTTGCTGCTGTTGTTGTTACTGCTACTACAGATAACAATATTGTTGTTACTGTTTTTACTGCTATTGTTGTTGCTGTTGCTACTATTACTACTTCTTCGACAGCTAACCTCAATACGTTCACTACCAGCACACCGCCACAGTACCTTTTCTCAGCAGTGCTAAATCATAGATGGAATCCCACTCCGTCCAGGGTCCCACTCCAGGAAGAGTCCCATTCTAGTTGAGTCCCACTTCATCCGATCCCCACACCATCCAGAGTCCCACACTTGCCAGAGCCTCACTCCAACCAGTCACACTAGCCAAAATCCATCCCAGCAAGAGTCCCACTCCAAAAAGAGTCAAAATAAAAGTTCTCCCAGGCAAGATACCCCATAATACAGAGTTCCCTCCCCCAGAGAGTTTCCCCAGCCAAGAGTACCCCTAAAGAAACTGCTCCGTTAAGGGTTTCCTGCCTACACCCAGCGAGCTCTCATCTCTCCTACCCGTCCCTCAGGAAGAGACCCCAGCAGGAGTGGGCCAACAGTGAGAGTCAAGAGCGGGTGGCGGGAGGCGGGGCGGGCGGGGAAGTTTGAAATATAAGGAGAATATATACAATTCCCGGGAAGGCTGAGCCATCACAGGGCGGAGGGTCAGGAGCGGTGGCCATTATGTGTGCGTCTGTGTTGTGGTCAGTCGCTGGCCTCCTACTACCCGGCTTGGGAGAGGGGAGACAGAGCAATGGTGGGGAGAGAAAGGGAGAGGAGAGACAACAAGGGCGGGGAAAGGGAAAAGCAGATAGGTGGTATGGGAAAGAGAGAGAGAGAGAGAGAGAGAGAGAGAGAGAGAGAGAGAGAGAGAGAGAGAGAGTATTTGATATAGATACAACATGTAAAGGACATTTTCCTATATCTTAAGTCAATTGTACATTTGTCATTTCTGTCCCAGAAGAGTGAGGGTATCTGTTGTTATTTTCATTTTCATATCGACTGTGTAGCATGACAGACGCGTGGTCACCATTTGCTCTGTCGTCCTCATCACCTCATCCATCAGTCCGTTCGTGCGTCCGTCCGTCCGTCCCTCCGTCCGACCGTCCGTTCGTACGTCCGTCCGTCCCTCCGTCCGACCGTCCGTCGTCAGGAGCCGCATTTTGGTTTAGTAAAGACGAGTTTGACCTGACCCTTACGGGTCAGGTCAAACGCATCAGAGCGTATGCTTTATGCAGGTGTTTCCCGGTATGTAAAGAGAACAGCGGGCGACCTATAACTACAGCTGGGATTTTGCTACTTATGAGGTTTCGCCCGAACCTTAACCCAGATTATAATGTGGAGAGCATTACAGCTGTCATCATGGAACTTAACGCTCATGTCTTTATGTTTGGCAACGATATTTCCACTCATTCTGATCTTACTGCCAATAACTGTTGCACTGCAGGCGGCACAAGTGTTCCATGGAACACACCTCTGCTTCATTGGTCATTTGTTTATGTTTGTGGCCTGAATGGAATTTTTTGCTTTTATTTCCCATCATCTTTATTAGCCCTTGTGTTCACACATATGATCTGATCTCTTGTTGCAAGATTGTTACTGAACTGCATTTGCCTGGAGTATCTTGTGTGTGTGTGTGTGTGTGTGTGTGTGTGTGTGTGTGTGTGTTTGTGTGTGTGTGTGTGTGTGTGTGTGTGGACACCAAACTTTACTAAATTCGCTGATTTTGACATTTTCTGGTCGTTAATGTAGCGTCATTAAATAAATAACTCGATATTTTCTTGTCATTTCTACGTTTCCTCAGCGACGTACCCTACATACTGGCTGAGGGAACTGTCTCTCTCTCTCTCTCAAATGATCTGTCACATCTTTCCTTAATTCTCTTTCTCTTCCACTCAGTCTACTGACGCTAGAATTCCCTGGTCGACAACGGAACGATGAAAACGTTATTGACCCTCTGACAATTTATCCTCAAACAGAGTCAGCCAAGGTTTAAAACAGTAATGTTAATAAAATGAAAGCGGTTTATAGAGTGAATAACTGTTCATTTAGAAATTGCTGTGTGATATATACGGGAAATTTGCATAGCTGTAATACAATATGCTAGGATGACGCGCTTGGCGAGGAAGCTGGGTAGCTGGCTCTGTGTTGCTTATCAATGGTGGCACAAGGCCACCTCCTCACTCCACTCATTCCCTGAGTTTAGAGAAAAGGAATTACTGTGATCTTATCTAATCTGTATGTACTGTACTAAATATTAACTTCTTGAACTCTATGGTACGACACTTGAGCACGAGGGTACGACCCTTGAATACGTCGGCACGACCCTTGAACACAAGTTCATGATCCTTAAACACAAAGGTACGACCCTTGAACACGATGCGAAGAAACTTAAACATGATGTTGCGATCTTCAAGCATGATATTACGACCCTTGAACACGACGGTACAGCGCTTGAGCGTAACGTTACGATCGATCAGGGACAATAACATGATCATACCCGTCTGTAGTGTCATCATGTTCTAGGATCGTACCGTCGTGTTCAGGGGTTGTACCGTCGTGCTCAGAGGTTGTACCGTCGTGCTCAGGGGTTGTACCGTCGTGCTTAGAGGTTGTACCGTCATGCTCAGGAGTTGTACCGTCGTGCTCAGGGGTTGTACCGTCGTGCTCAGGGGTTGTACCGTCGTGCCCAGAGGTTGTACCGTCGTGCTCAGAGGCTGTACCGTCATGCTCAGGGGTTGTACCGTCGTGCTCAGGGGTTGTACCGTCGTGCTCAGGGGTTGTATCGTCGTGCTCAGGGGTTGTACCGTCGTACTAGAATTTGATACCGTGCCACTCAAGCGGGTGAGGCTTATAAAGGTAAATATATGCAAAATTCTTAGTTGTTTAGATGACAAGTTCCGACCACTTGTGATCCTCAGATAGAGGAACACAGGTGAGAGTGTGGATGATAATAGACGAAAAAATACTGTAATCTTACATTCTAGTCTAAAGAATCAGATTGAGCTCTAATTACTCCATTTATTCGAACACCTGACACGAACACCTTATTAAGGTTTCAAGTAGAAGGCAGCTGAAAAGGGAAATATAAGTACGTTGTGGTATTTAGGATCTTCGTTCTTTGTTGACCAGCGAGAGGGAGTGTTCAACCCTCTATGTACCATCCTGGACGTTATGTACGCAAACCTAAACCTATCCAAACAGTAAGGAACAGTTTTTTTTATACGCGTGATGTATGTAGTTTTCACTGTATGACTGGTGGTGGCCCGTCCGTAGTCGTGAATAACATGTTGTATGATCAGCCACAGCTGTCATCACTCAAGTCTATCCCTCGACAAGTGCTGTTCACTCCTCACCTACAGATGGTCAGTCCCTCCCAGCAGGTAGTGTGGCACTCACCTGGAATGGTATCTCTTCCTTCCTCTCTCCCCCTCTTTGTTCTGCTCATTAGTGTCACTAAGAGAGAGACGACCTGCCTCATCACTTCCATATATATATATATATATATATATATATATATATATATATATATATATATATATATATATATATATATCATGACATTTCAAGCACCAGCCATGTCCCTTCGTCTTTAGCACTTACCTGCCGCCAGCTTAGGGCCCAGCCGGTCCTCAGCACCTCTCAGCCAAGAACCCTCCCAGTCCTTAGCACTTCCCAGCTGCCGACCCTGTGCCCAGCTAGTTCTTAATACCTCCCAGCCACTGACCCAGGACCCAGCCCATCCTCAGCACCTCTCAGCTGCTGGCCCGGGACCCAGCGCGTGAATATTTCCTCTGTATTTACTCTGAGAGAAGCCGCTGCGCGTCGGACCCTGGCAAAATGGAGGAAGTGATGATCCTGCGGGAGTTAGGGATGACCTGCAGGTGTCTGGTGTCACTATAGATGTAGAAAGACTCTTAATAATCTTCCGGAACCTCGAACCTCTTACCTCCTTCCTCTGACGGCGTAACACCGTACTCACGATGGTCTATTTTAGTCTCTATTTTGTGTTTATGTCTTGGTTACGAAGGGACAAATTAGCTCCTGAGTCGACGATAGAGGTTTAATTATAGCAGGGGCGGTATAATTCATCACGCGACTATAATCGGCGAGACGTTTAGCAAAAATGACCATTAATTGTTACAAATGAAGCCGGTGGAAAATAGGGATTAGTTAGCTCTTTGGCCGAGAATACGCATCGGCGGCCCTCTTAATTCATGACCTCCTGGCACCTTCTCCCTAACCAGGAACTTCTCGTGCTCCGCCTGCGATCACTCAGACGTAATTTCTCTTTTGGGGATCATTGGCTATTACTAGGGCCCGGATGAGGGTCCCTCCCAGTTCACTACCAGTAGTTGGGAACCGGGTGGGCTCCCCCCACCTCCCCTCTTGGTATACCACCAGCAGGAGTAGCTGAGAACCCGGGTGAGGGTCCCTCCCCCCTCCCAGTACACCACCAGCAGGAGGAACTGGGAACCCGGGTGGGGGCTCCCTCACAATGCACCAACAGCTGGAGTAACTGGAGAATCTGGGTGACGGTCCCTTCCGGTACACCACCAGCAGGAAGGGCTAGGACCCCGGATGAAGTCCCTCCCGTACACCAGCAGGGGAGGTAAAGGTGAGGGTTCTCTACCCGGTACACCAGATGAAGGCTCAAAGTCCGGCTGGAAGGTCCAAAGTCCATCTTGTAAGCTCTAAGGTTCCTAACTCATACTAGAGTCTGTGAAGACTCCATTCTCAGAAGTTTAGGCTATCACTTGAGCCCATAAAGGTTCAGACTCTACTTGGAGACTGCACGGGCTCAAAGTTCAATTGGAGATTTTAAGAGTTCGGAATCCTCTCGGAAGTTGTGATGATTTTTAGGAGACAGAGCTGAGTCTTCACCTCGTGTAATCTTTCGGGATTAAAAGATGATAACTTCCTGCCAGTTGTGGATGTAGGGAGGAGTGTCGATGGTTGGCTGTCAGATCACTTGTTGCTGACACAGCGGAAGGGTCACGCTCGCGCACCCAGTTCAGCTGACATCATGTTTGCTTATATTTAAGAACTCCCCCTCTGTGCTTTGAGCAAACAGCACCACAAATTATGGATTTTCGATAACAGTTAAATCTTCACCTCAGAAGGGTCACCAAGTAGCTGTAAATTGTAAAGATACCGACCTGGATTAACCCATTAATAACACACAGACATAACTTTGTAGGAAAAGATTTTCAATTCCGCAGAAATGAAAGTGTATAGCCCACATCGTCCATCGAAGCTGTGAGCTTAGGTCTTCGGAACATAATTTATACAAGCCCAGTACGAGGAGTAATCTCTCCCAGGCTGGGGCTCATGTGTAATCGATGACAGGACCAGATCTCTCCCAGAAATTACATTTTGAGTGTCCTGGCCGCTACTCGTCCGCTAGAGACGCCTCAGAATCACAATGTTCTGAAAAAGAGGTGAAAAGAAAGTGTCCATTTCTTAGCAAGGAAAGATGTGGTTCTTTCACAGTCTCTTGTTCACGTCGGCCAGAATTCCTCGTCCACATCTGTCACAGTCTTTTGTCCACGTCTTACTACAGGCTGTCGTCCGCTTCCGTCAGTCCCTCGTCTGCTTCCGTCAGTCCCTCGTCCGCTTCCGTCAGTCCCTCGTCCGCTTCTGTCAGTCCCTCGTTCTCGTCAGGAGTCACATGGACTAACTGTTACTGTTGTTACTTGGTGAGAGCATCATAGTCATTTTTCCAGATGTATTTGTGTAAGGAATTTTCTTGCAACATTTACAGATCGAATCTTAGTTTTCATGCGTGTACAGGTGAGGGAAATCGTACTTCATCGTTCTCTAGATATTACACGTCCCGAACACAGGTGGTGGTGGGCATGACCCTGGCTCACTTGCCAGAACACAGGTGGTGGACGGGCACGACCCTGGCTCACTTGCCAGAACACAGGTGGTGGTGGGCATGACCCTGGCTCACTTGCCAGAACACAGGTGGTGACGGGCACGACCCTGGCTCACTTGCCAGAACACAGGTGGTGGTGGGCATGACCCTTGCTCACTTGCCAGAACACAGGTGGTGACGGGCATGACCCTGGCTCACTTACCAGAACACAGGTGGTGGTGGGCATGACCCTGGCTCACTTGCCAGAACACAGTTGGTGGTGGGCACGACCCTGGCTCACTTGCCAGAACACAGATTCTGATGTTGTTATGTTAAGGAATAATCTGACGGGCAGGTGTGACGTCACTCCTTCACCTGTACTATGTGTTAACTTGCACGCTTTTCTGGTCATGAATTTGTGTTACCTAATGTGAATCTATCTAATGTGAGATGTACGAATCATGCGTGCATCATAACCATGATTAGAGCAACATTATGACTGTAATTATGGCTGAAATTAAGATTATTATTTCTTGTGGAAGTGGGTCTCAGTAATGGTTAGGTTGCTTGTTCTTCCCCACACAACATAAGTACTGAGGGTGCTTGCTTACCATGCCTAAGCAACGTCGCCACTGATCCTCTTCCAACTATGCAGCAGATCCTGACCTGACCTCAAGTGTTTCCTCATTCTGGGAATGGAATTTTTCTCTTGAGTAACCGGGGGTTGGGGGATGGCCACAGGAGGCAGAAGGCTGATGCCGGAACTTATCTCCCGACGACACATTTCTCAAGCAAGAGTATAAATGCATACATAAAGCGGATATACTTCACGTCTTCATCATGCTGACATTAGTCGTTCCACACATGGTGTACACAAGACCACGACGACGTGTCACACAAAAATGTTCTTTGGCCTAAGAAATGCCTTCGTTCCTTCAGCTCTTGTTAACAGTCCCCTCACACGAGGCGCAAGACTGAGAGTGGGGCCGACTCCCGCGTAAGCATGATCCCTACTCCATACACTTCATCCTGACAAATAAACCCGCACCATAACTCTAAACCTAATCGCAGGACAATGGCATATTTATGCGAATTTTGTCAGTGCGGACTTCACGTGACGGAGAGAATGGCACCATAACTGTCCCCCTGGCGGCCATTGGCGAAGTTACTGGGCAGGGCGGCGGCCATCTTAGGATTACTGTCCCACCTCGCTTTATTACACTCCTCGTTCTGGCCACAGTGATGACCTGCTGATGTTTTTATAATGCCTTTGGCTTTCCTAGGAGGGAGCAATTGAGTTGTGGGTGTTGTTAGCCGTAGTGGGCATGTTTATGTTATTTATTCAGTTGTATACATTGTTGTATCGTGGTGCATATACTGTGAATAACACACACATACACACAGTTTTCATGAATTATTCAAAGCGAAAAAAAGACTTTGCCTGTGTATCACTTACGGTTTAGCTGTTGTCATGATACAGAAATAAAAATCAAATAGTTTTCTGCTGGAGGATATCATGTTACCTTTGATCAGTAATACATGAGAGTAAATGTAAATAGTAAATGATACCATGCTTTCCACGGCAATTTGGTGTTTGTTTTTTAAGAAAACATCTGCAACTTGTTATCATATTTCTGACGCTAACTTCCACTCTTATAACTAATTAAAGTAAGTAACTGACTCGCATAGTCAGGCGCAAGAACCAAAAGTATAATTCAAAACTACGCAAACTTTTGGCTTAGCGTTTTATTCCCTCCACATCGAGTCCGTCCACCAGGCTGGGAATCAATATGATAATCGTGGGGTTATGAAGCTAACTGGTTGAGACACATGGCAGCATAGCGTGCGATGGTTAAGTATGAACTAATGGCCGTGTGAGTGGGGGTACCACACTCCAACACCGCTCACACCACGCCACACACGCCCTTCACCCCGCCACCTGCCAGCGGCCCGCTGCTGCTTGTGGGCAACCTGACGCTGCTTCACCTCACACACAGGCTTCGACCCCACGCCACGCGCGCCAAACCCACGCGACGCGCCTCGAGCGTCTGCCTGCAGCGCCGCGCGTCCTGTTTACTGGCTGAAGTTATTGGTCAAGCTCAGTACATGTGGTGCGCGGAAACGCCACAACGGCCCTCCCCCCTGTTGTCAGCCCTCCCATGGCTCTCCTCAACGGTAGTCCTGACTCCGTTGCACTCTGGTTGTCCGTCTGTTGAACAGTTGATGTGGGTCTGATGAACGTTGGTATGCTTCAGCTGAGTCGTTGTTGTGGGTCGGTTGTATGAATAGGTTAGCCCCAGTGAGATGTACGTCGGCTGTAATGATCGCTGATCAGGTATTTTTCAAACAGTGGTTATTCTTACGTCTGTTGAACATGTGTTGTATATGAGTGTGATGAACATCAGTCTTGAGTTTGCTTAACGCTGGTCATGGGTACTTGCTAGCGACATCCCATGCAATGTTCAGTGAATCTTGTTTAACGACATTCGTGATTCTACCTATGGTGAATTTCTTTTGCAGTTCCTAAATGTTTCCAATGACCATCTGATTAACAAGAATATGCCTTGCGATGGTTACAGATCCATCTAACGACAGCAGTTAATGATGGCCACAGATTCATTCAACGACGGTGGTTAACGATGGAAGTTATTCTATGAAACGATACAGATTTTCCTCGTCAAATGAATGATGTTGTTCGTTCGTTCGTTTATTTGTTTCTTTTCATTTATCCTCCATTTTCTTCACTTTGTTGCTTATTTGAAGATCATGATTTATCTTATACTATTTGTTTATCTTTGATAGCTTGCTTTGTGATGGTAGTCCCATTTTTCTTTCTCAATATATCATCTGTTTCATCCCCTTTCATTAGAGCTTTAATTGATTCATTAGTGTTTCATATGCTTAATTGAAACTCACCCTCTCTGTCATAGCAACTTCTGTTTTATCTCCTCTTTATCCCACTTAATTAGTGTTCCATTGTTATATTGTTATTACTGCTGTTCTAACTCACTTCGCTTCATAATTCCTTCCGTAATACTCCTTATACTTCCCCATAACTCTACATATTTTACCATTTTCCTTTTGTTTTCTCAGCGTTCCATGTGTTCCTTTACTGTTCCGATTTCTTCCCAACAGTTGTTTTTGCCTCTATACTCCGTAGTTGTTGGTGGCGTCCTTCAGGGTTCTATTCTGTCACACGTGATCTTTCCTCACTGTTCACTCACGCTGACGTGTCCTCTACATTCTCCAGTCCATCATCCTGCCCGTACGCACCCTGATACTAGTTCTTTTTCTTTCGTACTGAACACATATTCTCTCTTAATTCAGACCTGTGCAGCATCTTTGACTAAGAAAGCAATAACCTGGTTGAATTCACTGAGGCACTAACGCAATACCTACATATATCACTTTCTAAACCTCAGTCGTTTTCTACCATTGCATTTCAAAACATTATAATTCAACCCTGAAAAAACATGAATATGTCAGGCATGACCACTCCGCCATTCTGCCCTGAAGACCTCACAAAGTGAACACTTCAAACCCTTCTTCCCTGGCCAGGGCGCAGTGCTGTATGGATGCCTGTTATATTTTCTGTAAGCAGTAATTCCATATCTAAAGAGTTTCATTCGTCCCTGTATTGAAGTATCAATTGAATATCTTAGATGGTCCATCTTCATCTCCTTTATAGTCACAATGTAATCAATGTCTGTCGCCTCCTCAACTCCTGCTCATTGCCTGTCTTCATCCATCCCTTTCAGTTCATCGTGACGTTGAGACGTTGATTTTCTCCCTCCGTTCTGCATATATCATTCCGGTCACTGGTGTTGTGAGCTGCCGATGTGTGTTCCAGCTTCCATGACCTGGAACCGAGGCACTAGTCTGAGGGGCTTGTCACCATACTTTCTGTTTGGACATCAGTCACACAAGGATTGGCCATCCTTGGTACCGTCTTTCCTCAGACAGCAAAACTGTACATATCTCTTCATATTTTCGTGTTTTCCTCTTCCCATAACTTTTCCATCTTTCAATGGCCGGGTCTACAAACACCTGTGGAACTTGCATATTATCTAACCAACATTATTTCATTAGTGGCATATTTCTGTCCGTGTCAAGCCAGCTACCATGAGGAAAACAGTATACAAATGAATATGTATTTAGCTACATCGTACACTTGTCTGTTTCTGGGTCTGTAGATTCCTAAGTGAACATTTGGATTTCTGTGAATATTGTTCGACTGTGAGAAGCCTTCGCTGCCTTTTATAATCGTTTTCTGTATGAATTAAATCTTATTATTTTTAATGTTTTCTCAAATTCAAACTTTCCGTCACATGTATCATCAAAGCTTCTCCTAATCATCTGCTTCTGGAGTCGCCTCACTTTGGTTCCTCAGACATTTTCATTGTTTCTGAGAGATGGACGCGTCTTTTTACTCATCGGTTGACAGCATCTAGTGCTTCATCAGCGGGTGTGTTGCTTCACTGTAGGGTTCCGTCGATATCATCGTCATGTTAGAGAGTCTGCGTCTGTTTTACGCGTCTCGAACACGAACACGCCAAGTTACAACAGCTGGCTCCGTGGCATGTCCGGTGCTTCATAATTGGTTGAGAAACCTTGAACAGCCTCGTTAATTATCCCGAAGAGACAAATGACTTTCTACGACCACACCTCGATGTTAGTGGTTCCTCTCCGTCACGTGGGTACAGGCTCTCGTAGAACGAGAGAGAGAGAGAGAGAGAGAGAGAGAGAGAGAGAGAGAGAGAGAGAGAGAGAGAGAGAGAGATTCTGTCTCATGTAAAATATAAGAGCTTTTGATCTTTGGGAACACATCAAGTATTCAGACCAGCTATTTCAGTTTGAATCACAAATCCCTCGTAGGAGACAAAGATGTTTTAATGCTGTATGTAAGAAAGTCTCAACATGGAGCACCACAAGTAAACCATGCCTTTTCTCCCATGAAAATAGATCATGTCTCTCATCCCTTGCAGAAAGATCATGCCTTTTATCCTATGCAGAGAGATGATGTCTCTCATTGCATGCAAGAGATCATGTCTCTCTTCCCGAGTAGAGATCATATCTCCCTCACCAGTTGTGCTCAGCGTGGGTGGGTGGGTGGGAGATGGACACTGCTATCACACCATCTCTCACATGAAGTTCGAGACTACACTTCCGCTTATCTGTGAAGGAGAAAAGGAAATGTTGATCTCTGGATCTTAAACATCTGGCGTGCCAACTGAGCGTATTCTCAGATTCTACATTTTGTCAGTTTTTCAGTCTATTATCTATTATGTTGTCTTAAGTCATGTTTTCACACCAGCTTTCCTCGTAGGTTGAAAACTTTATGAATGAAGACATATGCCTCACTACAAGACATCACATTCTCTCTCTCTCTCTCTCTCTCTCTCTCTCTCTCTCTCTCTCTCTCTCTCTCTCTCTCTCTCTCTCTGGATATTTATCTATTCGTCTATCGAAAACACATTTATCAGACCAAACTCTGTCTTTATCAGTTTATGTAACTGTACATAACTAGTTCTTATCTAGCTTTCTATGTCCATTTATCAATCCACATATTTACCTATTCATCTCATCTGTGTACATGAGGAGGTCAAACCTCCAGCTGTCCTCCAGCAGATAAGCTTGACACAGGCCAGTCTGTGGTCTGGCTCTCCCATGTAATCTCCATCTCGCCTCTCCCTCCTCTCACAAGACGTGCCATCACACTCCATCCTTGTAAGGTCCTTCATACCTTCACTCCACACATTCCTCCTCACCCTCCTCCCCTCCCACTCCTTCCATTTGAACCCCAACAGTACGAACCCTCTCCCCCAATCTCCCACCCCCATAACATCCCCCCCTGGACAGTAATATGGGATTGCTTTTACAGTGTTGTTGTAATGGGTTGTGTCCACTTTAAGGCCGATGCACATTTCCTAGCGGCCTATCACGGCCCTCACGGGAGCCTGAATGCAAAGAGGAACGTAAGGAGGCGAGCTTTTTATGGCTGCCGCTGGATTAGGGGTGCATCCCTCTGTCCAGCCCTGATCTGCCCCACCGAACCGTTCGTCGCCAACACTACTTTTCTCTCTCTCTCTCTCTCTCTCTCTCTCTCTCTCTCTCTCTCTCTCTCTCTCTCTCTCTCTCTCTCTCTCTCTCTCTCTCTCTCTCTCTGTATGTGTGTGTTTGTGTGTGTGTGTGTGTGTGTAGCCGCGCCACACATCCAGACCTGGTCGTGGGTACGTGCTGGTGGAGACCTTCGTTGAACACTGTGTTACACTGATCGTTGAAACACTTACTTTGTTCATTTACTGAACACCAGAGCTTCTCTTAATGGCCATGTTTCATTACATTCACATATAATTATGACAATTACTCTCCTCGTTCAGTTAGACGTCTTCATCGTTCACTTGAACGTATTCATCGTTCAGTTGAACATCTTCATCGTTCACAACAAGAATTCTCACCCGAATTCGTTACTTCAAGCAGCCCTCCCTGCTCTCCACCTCCCATGATAATTCCTCGACGAACTCTCTCATTTCGGATAACTTATCCAGCGAACTCTCTCTCTCTCTCTCTCTCTCTCTCTCTCTCTCTCTCTCTCTCTCTCTCTCTCTCTCTCTCTCTCTCTCTCTCTCTCTCTCTCTCTCTCTCTCTCACACACACACTTCGGATAACTCGTAGAGAAGTTGCCTTCACACCTCGGTTAATTCATAGAGCGAGCTCTCTCCAGAATTCGGATAACGCGTACAGCAAACTTTCTTCACAGTCCGGATAAGTCGTGCGGTTAGCGAAGTGTGGTTCGTTCTAGTGATGTTCACGTGGCAGAGGAACACTGAAGTGATTCATTCAGGTCAACTTTACGAAGAATCAAAGAAAATTACTGAAAGATAAAGCAAGACAAATTATTTTACCGGATGATTTATAACTCACTGATAATCACGTACATTAAAAGGAATGTAATTTGACATGTCTGAGTAAATACAAAGAAGAGAAAGAGATGATATTGATCACAGAATGTTTGATACTGTTTGTTTTCTGTTCAGTCCTTGCAAACCTCTAGCCACGTTCCTTGAACCCTCATCCCTTCAACCGTCTATTCCAATCCATGAAGAGGATAGATAATTTGTTATTCATTTCTTTTTCGTCTGATCAGCTGTTATAATTCTTACTGACTCTTTCTCAGTCTGATACTGATGGAGGCTCACAGTATGGCGTGCCAGGATAAATGTTAAGACTGACTGATTAATATTAAGACTTATACTGAGGCTGATTAAAACTGACTGACCAAGCTCAATACCAGGAGTGAGCAAGATAACTACTGACATCGACTAAAACTGGTCCACTAACTGATTACTACTGACGAAGTATTTAGTATGAACCAAGACTTACACTGCTGCTAACTGATCAATACTGACAAAGTATGGACCAAGACTTTGCTGCTAACACTAACATAACAACAAGACTGACCTAAGCCAAAAACTCTCGTTTTGACCCGGGGCTGACCCTGATGCTGATGACCTTAAACTGACCCTGGTATTGATGATCTGAGGCTGACCCTCGTACTAGTAACCTGCGGCTGACCCTAGTACTGATGACATAAGGCTGACCCTAGTATTAGCGACATGAGGCTGACCCTAGTACTGGTGACCTGAGGCTGACAATGGTAGTAGTGACTAGGTAACCTTAAGATTTCGGGGAATTTCGGGAAAACAAAACAAAAAAAATAAAAAAAAAAACCGTGTTAGTTGGAACTGGTTAAAGAGGTGAACTATAAAACTATGTCATAAAAGAATCAAACTTTGCACTCTTGATATCCTGAAAAACTTAACGTGGCGTGTATAATGAGCGGTCCAGCCACACCAGACGAAAAAAAAGAAGCAAGAAATGTGGTGGACTTCTGCATCCAGTACAAGTCATCGCCTGGTTGGCATCACACCAACTGTGAATTTCTCACAAAGAAATATTTCTGGCGCTGAGATTCCTGGAGATAGGATCATCCTGCGAGGCAGTCGTGACCCAGGCAGATGCAATATAACTTTTAAATGAATACCCAGCGTGTTGGGCATCGCTGCTTAAGACTTTATGGAGAGCTTTACAGCCAGGTTCTTGTCCTACAGTAAATACAAACATGCCATATGACCATTAATATGTGAGTAGCAGCATGAGGGTCATGTTTTTACACGGTTTGTTCATGAATACAACACGGTTAATGCGCTACTTTGTGACACTAAAACGTGTCTTCAACAATCATCAACCCTTCGAACCATCCCGATGCACAATTAGAACTGAACCTTTCCAAGTGATGAACTCTCCTCCCTCCCTCACTCCTCCCTGTCACTTTTGCTGAAGGTAACGCAGAAGGGGTATCGAAAAGTGCAGGAGGAACGAGCAGTACAGAAGAAAACGAGCAGATCAGAAGGGAACAAGCAATACAGAAAGAACGAGCAGAACAGAAGGAAAGGTCAGTACATTGGGAAGGAACACTGTACTGATGAAACAGATGATTAAAGAAGAGCTGATGACGTATGGCCACTGAGGGGAGGAAGTTGCAACAGTATATAGATTGTGGGCTGAACCAGTCTCGTGATAGTGAACTGTCCTGCGGTCATGTGTCTCTCTGGACGACCCTGGCACTAGTGTTGAGTCTCTCTGGACGACCCTGGCACCAGTGTCGAATCTCCCTGGACTTCTCCGGCTTCTTTGTTGTGTCTGTTTGGACCACCCTGGCCACTCGGTCGTGTCTTCGTGGTCGTCCTTTGTTAGCTTCTCGTCTCCACTTCGACGACCCCAGCTGCTGTATTTTGTTTATAAGGACTAGCGTGAGTCACGGGGATCAGGATGTGTAGGCTCGCTAATCCTGATCTTAAACTCAGATTTCTGATTTCTCGGTCCTTATTAATACAATATATAAAACCGTGTTGTGAGGACGCTTTGCTATCATATTCAGCTCTACTGTGACATGAAGCTGTGTCGCAGCGAGCAACTGCTTGCCTTCTCATCTGTGTCAAGACAACTAAGATATTCTCAATTCTGTCATGAAACAAAACTTTCATATATATATATATATATATATATATATATATATATATATATATATATATATATATATATATATATATATATATAAAACCAATGATGACGAGATGACACCAGCAGGTTGTATGTATCCGGTCGGTGGTTGGTCACAGCCTGGGTGTGCCAGATAATGCTTTTAAAACGGAAGGCGCAGGAAGATAGCAAGGAAGGAGTGTGGGTGGCCGGGAATACACAAGTACCCACCCTTCCATGGACGTCCCTGTGATAATATCGATACAAAGCTTGCCACTACAGTGGGAAAAATGGCATCGGTTGGATAGGCTGACAACCCTGGCCCGTCTGGCTGTGGTTGACAACCCTGGCCCATCTGCTTGTGGTTCCTAGAAGTGCCTGGAGGAGGGACCCCACTGCTGGAGGAGTTGGAGGAGGTTCGTCCTGTTGGAGGTAGGAGAGGGACTGCTGTAGTAAAGAGGGCTGAACGGCCTTGTTGGTGGTATGGGTGGAACTACTGCCATAAGGAGGGTTCGACGGGCTTCTTGGAGGTGGAGGAGGAACTACTGTGATGAGAAGGGATGGACAGGCTTGTTGAAAGTCAGGGAGACACCAAATGAGGACAAGAGAATATTGTGGTTGTGGATGGGGGAGGGGGACCTGGTCTCTGCGCGTTATCCGTGAGAGCTGGAGACTGGATGTGAGCAAGTGAAGCCGTTGCTCTGTCTCTGACGCTACCTAAGTTTGTAGGAAACGGTAGATTTCTCAAGACAAATTCTCAGTAAAACTGAATAAAAGAAAAGTATTGTTGCCACTGGTCTGTGAGGAGATAAGTTGTTTAGTTTTTTCCTACTGTCTGGTTATCTACTATACTCAGTAGTTATAGTGAGGTCATTCTAGAGTGTAGGTAGATAGACGGTAAGAGTTCTGATCACGATGAAAATAACATTTTCATCGTCACAGAATCTGTTTTGCATTATAGACATTTTATATGTTTGTATTACACCAGATTGGAGGTCTGTAGCAGTACATGTATGTTGCTGTACATTTAGTGTACAGTTATTGAAAGCTATGGTGCTGAATTCATGGCTGTTTTATATTGGAGTTTTATATAGTTATCTGGATCATCTGTTTTCGTCCGTGGATTATCTATTTTCGTGTGTGGAACAGCTACATTCGTTCGTGGAAAATATGTTTTGCTCGTGGAACGGTACTCCCGCTCGAAAATCATCTGCCGTCGTACGTGAAACATTTACTTTCGTATGTGGAAAATCTACTTTCGTCAATGAAACATCTACTTTCGTCAGTGAAACATCTACTTTCGTCAGTGAAACATCTACTTTCGTCAGTGAAACATCTACTTTCGTCAGTGAAACATCTACTTTCGTCAGTGAAACATCTACTTTCGTCAGTGAAACATCTACTTTCGTTGTGGAGTTTTTCCTTTTTTTGTTCACGTCTTCTTAAGCTGGGGAACACAGCTGTTGGTGTGACGCTTCTGTTGCCTGAGTCCTCCCGCTCACCAAGCCTCCGACCCAACATCAACCACCTTTGTTGAGCAGTTACCCACGAGGCCCTGGCTGGCCGTTCGACCCGTCACCACCTGGCTGGCCGTTCGACCCGTCACCACCTGGCTGGCCGTTCGACCCGTCGCCACTCTTGCTACAGTTACAAATTCGGGAAAGAAATTCGTTTTTGTGAGTTATTTCTGAAGGTTTACATACAGTGGTCAACGTCGCGCTTCACAGAGGGAAAGTCTCAGTATTCTAAACAGGTAAAGAAAAATTGCTTCCGTCCAGAGCGTTACTAGAGTTTTGTAAACATTGGAGAGTCAGAGAATATCTTGAGGGAGAGTTATGGTGTGTTACTAAAAGGTTTCGATCATACTTTGCTACATGAAAAGTTAATCCAATAGTTAGTAACGAGTCATATTGATGAAGTTTCTCCAGATGACAAGTTTAACGTACAACTTCAATTTAGAATTTCATACTTGATTCCAAACGGAATTCTCTGGCATTTGTCAGCAGAGAGAACAGAGAAAACCGGTCTCGTGAGATATCATTTTTCCGATCATCCGTAAATACAAGTCACAAAGTTCGTCCTGGGCATTTTCTTTATTTACAGGCTGGTTATATCACAAGTTGTGTGGCCAGTGTATCATTATTTCTTTATTGTCGTGCAAAAATAGGTTTCACTTGCGCTTCCTCAACAACTTTATGTCAAGGAAAAACCAACGACAAACAGTCAAACGTCATATAAAAAGATAGAAAAAAATATTTATTTTTTTCTGATTTTTTCTATGAGAGAATTTCTGATGCAAATCATCTACTCTAGGGCGTATGATCTCCCCTACAAGTTCCGTATACTTTATAAAGCAATGAGAGAGACCGCCGCTTCTCCAGCAGCTAACCCTCTCACGAATTCATTTGCGTGTTTAAAGAAGTCAAAGATCGCCTCCTCTCCACCCTGTCTTAGTCATGGTTTGTTGGACATCTTGAAACAGGCGAAAGGGTGCATCCTCCTTCGTGATTAACCCCGTCAGGAGGTCTTTTACATTTACAAACAGGTAGAAGTGCAAGAGGCCAAGTCTGGTGATTATAGGGGTAAGGGACCAATTAAAACACATTCTTATGCAACACCTTCTGTAATGAGGGCTACACGCAGTAGAAGGGCATGACGACATCCAGGCACCAGCCACACCGCACATCCCCGAGCCGCGCCTTCCTCACTACTGAAGTGTTAACTCTGTGGACTCAACTTATGTGGAGGGAATCCAGTGTTGGATATAGTTCTCCTCGTGGAGGCAGCAGAACAACTTGAAGGCTGTTCTAGCGAACATTTCTTGCGGTCTGTTCCTTTCTGGCTGTATGAAAGAAAACCACGATCACTTTGTCTTTCAGGTAATCCAGAAAACGAGGATGAGGTTGCGCCTCACTTTGGTTCCTCTGGGAATTAGTTTGGGGATTATGATGGCAGAGTTTTTCATATTTCTTTGTGGATTACAAGGAAGACTAGAATTTCAGAAAATTTTTCTGTTGTTTAACCAGAATTTCCAAGGATTATCTGCCGCGCCTCCTCCAGCACCTAGATTTTGGGGGTTTTGTTGGTGCCACGTGAGGCGAGCTCCCCCACCATCATATTTGGCGTTGGCCCATATTACGCTAGCATAGTAATGTTATCATGGATGATAATCCTGCATCGACGGCTCTGCCATCGACTCTATGTTTGCTGTCCTCTGAGACTGTGATGCTGGGCCGTAATCAGCATATTTAAGCCGTGCTGAAGCTCAGAACATAAACACTGCGCGTCAACACGGACCAACCATTCCTGTGTATCATTTTCTTCTCAGCAGTTCTCCAGCAGTGTTCACCTGGACGCTACATTACCTCACTCCTAATGTTACTTTTTTCTGAAGATTGTAAAGTCGAATAATCTCCATGATATCAACGAACGTTGTTGGTTTATTTCATTAACGGAGGAAAACCTGTGATCCATTACAAAGACCTCCCGCGGTCCTGACAGCAACAGATGCTGCTGTTACTGTTGAAATAAAGACGTTTGAGACTACAGAGTTTTCTCTGCCATCTTCCTTTGTGGATATCTGGGACGAAAATTAAAGTATAAAGACGTCTTTTATCAGATATCTTCTGCAAGAAATGAAGTGTAAATTCAATTTTCATTATACCCAGGTAAGCATGTACTTCCCAGTGCCTGTTTGTCACGTCTGAGACAAGAGACCAGGCCAGCACTTACCCAGAGCATGCCAGCCACAATAATCTATTTATCAGACGACATTTAACCATTTCCCTTCCGCCAGGTCCCAAATCTTGTGCGCCCACGCCTCATTTGCCCTTCGCTCGGGCTTAATGTAGTGTCCACAATGTGCGGTGTCCAGCCTCCGGTCCTGGCCGGCTGGCAGGCTCTGCCACCAGCACCCGCATCCTCCTGCCACCCTCCTACCCTTCCTCCTCCTCCTCCTCCTCCTCCTCCTCCTCCTCCTTCTCCTCCTCCGCCGCCGCCGCCGCCTCCGCCACCGCCACCGCCGCTGCTTCGTCTTCCACCTCTCTAACTCCTCCTCCTCTCCCTTCTTCCTTTCCTTCTCTTCCGCCTCCTCCTCCTCCTCCTCCTCTCCTCCTCCCTCTCCCCACCGCCCCTTTATCCTCCCCCTCTGCCCGTGCCAGCGGTCACTCCTACTGCTCTTTGGTTCCTTCTTGGTCACACACTCGCCTCTGTTCCTCATGCATATATGCATTTACAGAGGTGCACACACATACACGCACACACATACATACACACATACGTACATATTCTCTCTCTCTCTCTCTCTCTCTCTCTCTCTCTCTCTCTCTCTCTCTCTCTCTCTCTCTCTCTCTCTCTCTCTCTTTCCACATATAACCTCACCTGTACATAATTCTCCACTTGCCTTGGTCATATAACATCCTCCAGCAACACCCTCCCTCCGTCCCTGAAGTTAATCTCACGCCTACCGCCTCCTCTACCTTCCTATCTTCACCCTTTTCCCCTTCGCTCAGCCTCCCTCCCTTCCCAAGTTATCTTCACTGCCGCTCCTGATCACACAGCCCGGCCCCTGCCCAGCCTCACTCCTGCCTAACATCATCCACCACAATTATTCTCAGTTCATATTACATGGCGAAGGCTGTATATCATTACACGATCTCTCTCTCTCTCTCTCTCTCTCTCTCTCTCTCTCTCTCTCTCTCTCTCTCTCTCTCTCTCTCTGAATATTTATTCATTCATTTATCTACACATATTATCTCCTTATCACTGTATGTAGCTGTACATAACTATGTTTACCTATTCATCTTATCTATCTTTGTTTCTATACAACTATGTCAGCACACTTCTGTCTCCCGTCTTAATTGTAGGGTGACTGTTGGTGGTGTTACGTGTGTGCGTTAACAGTCTTCAGATTTCTCCGCCACTCTCCTGAACATGATGTGATCCGTCAAGGACCTCCTACACTCACTTTAAGATCATCCCCAACGTAGGCCGCATCAACACAGACAACATTATGTTCCCTCCCGTAGTGTACTACAGACACAAAGTAAATCTCGTAGACACACAGGTGTCGGAAGGTGAAATGTTCTCAGTTGGTAACTTAAATTTTCGTCATGGGATTTATGTGGCCCCAGGCCTCTGTCGGTGGCTTACATACTGAGTCGTTCGCTCTTACATCCGATCGTGCCCTAGCAACCATACCTCACTCATGCTCAGAGCAATGCTCATCAAACCTGGTTCGCTCAGCCATAGCATACCTTAGGCCTAACTTGTACCTTATTTTGTATGGATGCACGACCAAAACGGCCAAATTAGTAATTTTTTCCCGTATTTTTGTGTGGATATGTTTGTGTTTGTTGTGTGTGAAAGTGAGAGAGGAGAGTGTACCTCCGCGACCTGCACATTCCTTCTGTGCTTCATTGTCTATTCCTCTGAGACGCATGAGGCGATTTCATTCAAACTTGACATTCATATCAAGACTCACGTTCATTAGTTTTGCCCTCTGACCGGTATGGGCAAATGGTGGCCACACAGCTCCTGTGTCACCTGTTGTGAATTCCTCCATCATAAGGTGTGATTCCTTTCCACTGTCCTAGAGGGCTGCTGCTCTCTGCTAGGGGGATTAACTTTCTGATACATCAAAATACCTAGAGACAAAAAACAAATCTTTCTTATTCAACACAAATAGTTTGAAAGTCTTCTGCCGTCAGCCTTGTTTTACCATATTTTTGCTTATATTCTTATCTCTAAATTTTTTCACAATCTGTGATTCCTCATGTATCTCATTACTCCCTCATTCATTCCCCTTCACGTTTTACTTCTTCATATGCTTCCTATTCCTATCTTCCAGTTTCTCTCAAGTCCTCCCTCGTCTTTCACCTTACTCCACACTCGTCCCCAGCTTCTCCCTGCCATAATTCTCTTTCTAATCTTATTCCGTATTTCCGAGCGACTTATCTCCGAATTAATTCTCGCCCTCATCTTATTCCGTATTCCTGGCCGACTTAATGGGCGTATTTGCCGAGCTGCTCGGCCAGGCGACCAGTAGCGGCAGGCACGTCAGAGACTCGTCCACCGGCTATGCTGGCTCCTCACTGGCCTAGCCTGGCCAAGTGAATGACATTAATTTATGTTACTGCTGCATCTCTCTCTCTCTCTCTCTCTCTCTCTCTCTCTCTCTCTCTCTCTCTCTCTCTCTCTCTCTCTCTCTCTCTCTCTCTCTCTCTCTCCATCAAGAAATTACAGCACTGGCTCACTCGAAACAGAATGTCTTCATCACCACACAAATCTACTGTCACTATTTTAAACTTTGATAGACACGAATCCAACGTACATCCTCCCATCACCCTTAGTGGACAACTACTGAACACTGGGCACTACACACCACATGCACGTAACGCTCCCACCCGACACCACAAACATCAACACAAACACCATAAACAAATGAAGCGTCCTCAAATCATTAACCAGATATGGACAAGACAAAGAATCCCTCTACCAACAGTTTCCGCTCCATTCTAAACGACGTTTCACCTTCCTTGTGGTCCACCTTGTCAAAGACAAATGTAACAAACCTACAAACCACACCCAACACAGCACTCAGAACAATCACCGGCTCCCCAGCAACCACGATTATTCAACAACAACAAAACGAAACAAATATACTTTCAGTATGATTTCAACGCAGTATACTCGGTACTCATATCTTTAGAGCAATGCTAAACCCTTCCCCTGTAAATCACTACATAATCAAACACTAAACCCAAAGTAGTTATGTATAAAAAAGTCACCTCTGCTTTACGCTTCAGCAACCTGCTTTTACAGATCGCCCCATGCCAAACAAACGTGACAGCACTAGTAAAACATGCTCACCGAAATGACCCAACAGGCTCTAAACAACCGCGCTCCCCACCCCGATCTGAGCAGCAAGCCACCACCTGCAGCGACACACCCCAGACACATACGAGTTGTCCTCTCCCGTCTGTGATCTGGACACTACCCATGTCTTCAGCACTATAATGATCGAATCATTATATCACAAAGCTCCCCAAGCTCACTAGCTTAAAATCCACACACAAGACTCAGAATACTTATCAGTTTACTTACCCCACGAGGACACATACGCACCTCACCACATTTCTTAACCTGAAATCCTACCCAGTGGACGTGGCCGGCTCCCTGAGCTATGCAGGATCCCAGTAAAATGGGCAGGAAAGTAAGAGAAGGTATGAATTAGATCTGCCTATCCGGGTATATGTATTGTTTATCTATTTACATACTGTTATACGTATATATTGTTATGTATCAATACTTATATGTACTTGTGTATACATACATATGTCTAGCGGCACCACCAGCTATTCTCCGTTTTATTCTCAATTTCTAATGTCATATTTACCCAGTTCTCAGCCATCTTGTGCTCCCTCTCATTATCCATCTGGATTTGTACGTTCTTTATGTGATATTCTGCCAGTGTTGCCATCATGTTATCTTCCTATCTTCACGTAGCTCACTATGTCCCCCTGGCTATCCCTCTCCCCCTCCCCCATCCCTGTTTACATGTATTTATACTTCTTTAACCTTGTAATTCCTCTATTATCTGTACTTAGCAGCATTTACCTCCAAGTCTTTTAGCTGCGTAATTCTCGTTTTTATATTATTATTATTATGTCATTTGCTTGTTCTTATGGCATTTATCTTCCACGTGATCGTCTAGTATTAAGTCTCGGGTTTCTTCCAGTTTTCTACTCCCAGTTCTTAATGTTTTTATTTCTTCTGAGGTTTCTGAGGTCTCTAACTTAGGTCGCTCTCAGACGATTGTGGTTTGGTACACAGTTCTGCCGCTCATCAAAATTTTGATTACTCTCTACATCTTCGTACCTCTAGGGGGAACACTGCCCCACCCACCTGTCTTCTTCCTTCTTTTTCCACTTCCCAGGATTCAAGATCTAGCGTCATTCCTTCATCTTCAGGTGGAATGACTTGAATATTGCTAGGTATGCACTGTGGTCCAAGACACACGAACTCTTCTTATTATTTTCTATAATATATTTTATAGGATTCTTTGGGGTCAAAGATGAAGCAACTCAAATATGCCTAGTTTAAGCCGCTGTTTCTTGTAGTATGAATGAACTTAGACGAAACACTGCATACAGACGCACTTCCACAATTCCCATACAATACACAAGATAAAGTTGTGATGTGAACCACTTTTGATATTCAGTAGGAGTGAGCGGTCATTACAGATAAGTTGACTGTGTTTCAGGCAATGTTCATGATATCTGGTACACAGGTTTCTTCTGTCTACATAAGACACATATTGCTGACGTCACATTCCTGACTCGACCACTATTTCCCTCCTTAGTGTGTCTTTCTCAGGTCAACCAGTGTTCATGATACTCACTCATCACCAGCTACTCATGATGAGTCTCAGGTCAACCAGTGTTCATGATACTCACTCATCACCAGCTACTCATGATGAGTCTCAGGTCAACCAGTGTTCATGATACTCACTCATCACCAGCTACTCATGATGAGTCTCAGGTCAACCAGTGTTCATGATACTCACTCATCACCTGCTCCTCATGATGAGTCTTAACACAACGTTGTGTGGGGGAAGACGTATGGTATTCAACAGTAAACGTTGATCTCTCAGATACTCTTATTATTATTATTATCATTATTATTATTATTATTATTATTATTATTATTATTATTATTATTATTACTATTATTATTATCATCATCATCATTATATCATTATCATTATTATTATAATTATTATTATTATTATTATTATTATTATTATTATTATTATTATTATTATTATTATCATCATTATTATTATTATTATTATTATTATTATTATTATTATTATTATTATTATTATCATTATTATTACATTTATTATTATTATTATTATAATTATTACATCATCATCATTATCATCATTATTATTAGTTTTATCATTATCATTATCATCATTATCATTACTGTTTTATCATTGTCATTATTATCATTATCATCATGATCATTTTTATGAGTTTTATCATTATCATTATTGTCATTATTACCTTTATCCTTATTGTCATTATTACCTTTATCATTATTGTCATTATTATCATGATCATTATTGTTATTATTAGTAGTAGTAGCAATAGTAGTAGTATCATCATTGCTACTATGCTTATTATCATTATGATAATGATAATAATAATGATAATCATTTCATTGTTATTATCATTATCATTATTGCTATTATTATCATTATAATTATTATTATTATTATTATTATTATTATTATTATTATTATTATTATTATTATTATTATTACTATTATTATCATTATTATCATTATCATCTGTATTATTGTTATCATCATTTTTATCATCACTAATTATCATCATTTCCATCATCCTTATCATCATCATCATCATCATCATCATCATCATCATTATCATCCCTCTGCTCCTCCTCCTCCTTCTCATCATCATCATCATCATCATTACCGTTGTTACATATGTATTTCCTTTTTTGTTGTCTTTAACGTCCCCTCTCCCTCCCATCACCAGATTATACACAAATCCTCACATCTATCCCTTTCAGTTAAACCAATATTAAAACAAATTTCAAACTCACCGTTATTGTATTAATTTTGGGGTCACATACTTTTAAACAAATCCTGACTCTTCATAAATCAAACATAGCACCAGAACTCTATGTATAACATACAAGTCTGGAATACATAGTGTGTAGAGAAAGATGTGATACCATACAGGAAATGATCATGATGTATATGATGGGAGTTAAACGTTGGATAGAGGTAGCTGGACTGGACGTTTTCCAGAGGTTGCTCGTGGGATAGAAGTGGCCAGATTTAAGGTGTTCCACGAGAGCCGAGAGCTCTATCGTCTATCCAGTTTAGTCTATCTTGCGCCACTTCCACTGCATAGTTGGCGGTGTGTGGCTGGTGGCCGCTCGTCTCCCTATTCGGACCTTATCTACAAGGCAATGCAGCTGATTCTTCACTCATTGTGTCTTAATTAAATGCCATTGAAGTCTCCCTCCGGCCATTGTACTTCATTCGAATGAGAATGTGGTGTATGACCTTTTCGTTGGTTGTATATTCCAAGAATTTCTTGTGGTATCGTCAACCAGAATGACTTCATGATGGATGAAGATAAGTAAATAGCTATTACTGGAGAAATGATTTAACACATAAAAGTCTTATGGTCGAAAACATTAACACATTGAATAGAATCTTAGCATTATTGTGCTTTATTTCATGTTCCAGTCTATGATTTGAAAGTGTTTGGATTTATTGAGAACTGAGGTCATCAGTGACTGTGTCCATCTCACTTCAGACTCGCTTTAGCCGTCTCGTGGCCAACCCTTCTTTATCTTTGTTCTGCCTAATTCATTGGATTCACATCTCCGAGCATATGTCGATCATCTTGTTGCTTACTAACATTCCAGTACACCATCTTACCAAGTTACACTTATAATGTCGTCTTGTTTTCATTCTCGGTCTCTCCGTCTCTGTTTCTTAGTGTTTTACTAGTTTTGGTGATATTTTTCATTTCATTTCTCTTTAATTCAAAACCCTATCGTTATTTCATATTCATCATTTCACTTTATTCTTATTTTCTGGTCTCATTTTCAGTGTATTCCATCCACCACTAGTCATTATCTTAAACCCTTATTCTACCGTAACTGAGTTTCTACCTTGTATCTAGTCAATGTATTTAATTTCCAGCGTCAGGTACAAACTGCATATAGCAGCTCAAACGCGAAGGGCCACCAGCTAATTGATTCACATGTGTATGCCGTCGACAGCCATGGCCGATATATTGGACGCTTTGTGACCGTCTGTTGCCCGTGCTTCTTATGCCGAGGCGGTCTCAGCCTTCCCGGCGAGCTGCTGCCTCGTTGCCAAAAGGTGAAAAGCCGGGTTCGAACCCGGCCAAATTCGATCAGGTCTGAAGATGGATCTCGAGCAGGGATCCGATACAGTTCCAAATAGTTTCAGTGGCTCGACCTCTGCCGGAGTCTATCATTTATGAAGATGGATCACGAACAAGGATCCGATACAGTTCCAAATAGCCTCACGGATTCGAATGCTGTTTTACTCTAAGGTGGGACGACAGATCCTGAGTGAGGATTCGATACACTTCGAATGGTTTCATGAATTCACATCCGGTTTTATGAATAGGTTTAATGACGGAAGTCAAGAAAGACTAGGATCGAACGGATTTAGTGGTGTTTCACGCTTACACTTCGGTTCATATCAGCATATCTTCATCGGTAACGTATATATCAATTTATAGTTTCTTTAGATTATTTCTTTATCTTAGTTCCCAAATAACGAACTAAAGTTTCAAGGAATTAGCTGGAAGTTGAATGACAAAACTAATCTTCAGAGGAACGCGTACACAAACTTGGGTTAGCCAGGCTGTGCTGTAAGGCACATAAAATCTTTGATAAATGTTTCATTTTTTCTTCATTCCACCGGAACGACAAACAGATCTCTAAGTTCTTGGTGATATTTCAGAGGTGTTCACTGGTTCAAGGGAGCCAGATAGTGGTAATGCAAACAGCACACAGTGATTTGAGACGTTGTATGAGAAAGAGTGTTCGGGGGTTGAGCGAGTGTAGAACCTTCTCCCTGTAGAGTACAAAGAGGTAATTATAGATAGGTAATTACACGCACACACACACACACACACACACACACACACAGGTGAGTGTGTGTCATTGCTTCTAAATACTTCAAGATACACGTACAAAATCTGACAGTCATATTAGCGTGGGCGTCACATGGCGCTCTGGTTTACAAAAGTCAACTTGTTACATATACACAAATGTGGGAGATGAGTATGAAGAGTTCTCATTGTTTTTATGATATCTGGAATACTGTTACAGCAGCCTGGAACGACTTGTTCTTTGTCTCGGCGTTCTTGCCATTTGTTTATGTTTTGTTTTTGTATCTATAATCAGAAATGTCCCCCACAGACTAGATTTTGTCTCAAATATTTCTTTATAAATTCTAGACATAACTCGCCTGGAGAATATGATATTGATGTCAATAGACTAATGATTTCCTTGTATCATACCCAATATATTACAAGTTTCATATACCTAAAGGCCGTGGCAGGAGAACAATCTTTCTATCTTGAGTTTCTTAGAGATAAGGAAATTGTTTTGAAGTATTTGTTATGATACATTCCAAGGTCCATCTGTTTGCTTTCATCATCAGATATTCTGCCATGTGCCGCCATTCATTTCCACATCTGACAGCTGGCTACACACTAACTATGGCCCAATGTTGGCGTTGGTTTCCCTTCGGTATATCACTTGTTTTTATCGATGGTGTCCTCTCCTCTCGTGCCGTTTATGAGGCATGGTGGTCGACTGATTTGCTGGACTCATGACAGTTATGATGCGTGTGGTACCCATGTCGGCGCACCTCCTTGAGCTTAAAAGAACAACCCTTTGAGTACGACGGTTCGATCCTTGGTATAATGGCGTGACCTTTGACCTAAATGTAAATAGACTGCTTACGTCGTCATACCAAAGGGTCGGACCACCGTACTCAAGGGTCATACCGTCGTGCTCAAGGAGATATGTTCCAGAGTTATAAATGACACAACCTGAAGCAGCAGTAAGAGAAGCAGTGGAACACAACATCAGTTCGCTAACAAAGGTTATGAATACTTCTGTCCAGGAAATCGGAAATAACCTCCATCTTCACTATAGCTCTTTCTTAGTGTTCTGAAGTTAGGTTAGGTTGGCATATACTTGTCCCCTCATGATCTTTCTAGTTCCCTTGTGACGCTCTTGTGTTCTCTTTAACCAACAGTCGGTTCCTTCCCTGTGAAGAGTTAATTAGTTATTTCCTAATTTCATTTTTCTTTCGTTGGGTCCCTCATGGTGTTCCTTTCTTTTAGTTTGTGACCAGTTGCTGGGTTGTTAACAGTTTCCAGGGACTTCCATATTTTCGATGTTTCTTGGTATTAGTTAACTATGTTTCTTCTTAGTCAAGTCCTCGACAAGTTTCCAACAGTTAGTTAGGTAGCAGTTATCCTAATGTTCTCTAGAAACAGTTTCTTCACAGTCAACAGTGGTTCGGACCTTGTTCCTTTGTTTCGAAACTGTCATGATCATTGAGTGGACAGTTCTCCCGTTACAAGGTCAAGCTGTGGCCAGCTAATAGCCAATATCCTCGTCTGAAGTTGTGCATCATCACCTCAGTGTATCTTTATTGTCCTATCCACCTGTTTTCCTGACAAAACTTAGCAAGTCCCGATCCCCTTTCTGCAGCTGTTCAAAAGAGGTTTCACAGGATTCTAGCATTAACAGTGGAAGAAGAAAGTTTACTTTAAATGGTTCAACAGCAACACGAGGATCACTGTTACGAGTACAACTCAAGCAATAGTTCACGAAAACAAACTTGCGACCTGATATGAAATTGATTCCTGTTGTACCGTAAAGAGAAACTTTATTACATCCATTGGTTTTCTCTAGCTCAACAACAGGTTGAAATGATCTAAAGAAAGAACTGAGAAGAGGAATGAATAAACCTTTTCTCACCTCAACAACAGGTTGAAATGATCTAAAGAAAGAACTGAGAAGAGGAATGAATAAACCTTTTCTCAGCTCAACAACAGGTTGAAATGATCTAAAGAAAGAACTGAGAAGAGGAATGAATAAACCATCAGATGTTAAGAGCGAGACTCAAGGATGACACAAGGCAGCTTCTATTTCTTGACAATTGGATAATTTGGGGTCATTAGATAAGACATGTATCTGTCGGTATGTTGTGTGTTTCTATCTTCTTGTCAGCTGAGTCCTCTGTCGCCATCATCTCCATACAATACCTGTAATACAAGACTTGCAGTACAGGTCAAGTTAGAGTATACGTTGAAACCAAGTGATAGATCCATAGCGTCAAATGTGTTTCAGTAAATATTGAGAAATTCAACTTAGCTTCCTTCAGCCATTGTGTTGTGTCCGTCTCAGTGTTCTTATCTCGTCGTCTTCCCTTGTCTTGCCCTCCACCCATGTCCACCCTCAAACTGCCTCACCCCAACACATGGTCACTCACATGCCCTATTCGTCCTTTTGTCTACCCTCATGCATTATCATATCTATTTATGTTCATCTTCATACTGCCTCATACTGTTCACTCTCATGCACCCTCATCTCAACCCATCTACACCCTCATGCACCCTTTGCCCTACCCATGACCACCCTCATAAACCTCATCCCTTCTCATATCCTAAATGGACATCTGCTAGTTGTTCAAATCACAATGAAAGTCGTACCTATCTAAATCTTCCGGCTTTTAAGTCAAGCCAACATTATCCTTTTCAAGATAAATTTTAAAAGATGTTGGTTAAATCTTCTGTTCATTAAAACTAAAGTAAAGAACTTTACAGAAGGTTTCCTGATGAAATTACCAAGAAAATGTACTTAGATTCAGAGACCCAGTATTTGACTTTGTCATCCATTGTTCTATAACCTGCTTAATATCTGGCATCGAACTAAGGTTCGTAAAATTAAAAATGTTCCACACAGCCTCTTAGTCTTTCAGGGAGCTGAAACTTTGTCCCCAGCAGCATCTCCACGTAAAGTTCTTGCTGCTTTACAGAGAGAGAGAGAGAGAGAGAGAGAGGGGGGGGGGGGATGGGGATGATTAGTAATGAGAAAAGGTATTCATCATCTGTACTAAATATAACCAGTAACATAACAACAATGATCCTCATCTAAGATAAGCGAGTAACCTGTGGCAAACGACTCTCCTTAACCATCATCTGACGACTTTGTTCTTGTTCGCTGCCACCAATCGTACTTCATCCTTTCCTTCACCTCCAAACACCTCCAAAGGCGCCAACACTCTTCTTCCTCCTCCTCCTCCTCCTCCTCCTTCCAACACCTCTAAAGATGCACTCTAAGCTGACCTCCAGGAAGTCCATTAAGACTCACCTTCTGCTAATTCAAAGGTTCGTCTTCGGAGACACATTTACACCTGTTCCAGTGACCATCATGTCCAGATGTCACATGTCCACCTCATGGCAGATTCACGGACCGGATTTCTTACTATTTAAATCATGAAGCCTCTGACAGTATTTACGATTAACCAATAGAATATTTCAGTATTAGTTCATACTCTAGCGAACACCCGTGAGAGGCAACACAAACAAAACAACACTACAGAGACAAGCTCGCAACGCTATATTCCCAGTCATACGTCGAAGACCCTGGCCAGCCCAGGGGACACTAAAGAATATATTCCAGTCTGTGTTATTTAATGCTGGCGGACCCGTAGTTCTTGGTGTCCAGACGACGAAGGAAAATATATGTGGACGCCTCGCATGGTGAACGGGCAGTGTGGTGGGCAGTCTGTATGGTAGTGTGGTGGTCCTCCTGTGGTGGACAGAGGAGAATTTGGAGTTTGGTCCTCCCGTTAACGGGTTGTGACGATCTCTTATTCAGGGATTGTGAGGAACCTTTTGTTAAAGGTTTGTGAAGAACCGTCTCTTAAGTGGTTGTGACGAACCTTCCGTTCAGGGTTGTGACGAGCTTCCCGTTCAGTGGTTGTGATGAACCTTTCTTTCGTTCGTCCATAAGAGTAATGTAATAGGTATAAGTACAATAGTAGGTAAGTGTGAGTGTAACCAGTGGTAGGCAGGTGTGGGTATGAGTAACCACGACAGTAGATGGGTGTGACTGTGAGTACTTACAAGAGTAGGTGAGTGTGGGTGTGAGTAACTCTACTGGTAGGGGAATGTAACTCCAACAGTTAGTGAGTGAGAGAGGATTGTGTCCGACGTTCTTCTTGATTTCCTGTGTCTCCCACACGGCCGTCATATGGTGTTGTGTTGAGGGTGAGCTCTCTACTTTATCATTATCACCACCACCACTACAACCACCACCATCATCACCATCACCAACACCAAAGCCTGTATGTGTTGGTTTCGACAGGGGGTCTGTATTCCGACCCAGATGGCTGGACTTGCTTCCCTATGACCTCTCTTCGTTTCCTTGTGTTTCAGTAGACAAGTTTTACATGGTGTTTACCATGTTGGCTCCCGTAGCATAGGGTATTAGTTGCCATGACTTGGTATTTAGCATACTAGCTTGCCGTACTGTACAGAACTGCCGCAACATATCTCTCAAGTATTGAACGCCAACATTTCCCGTAATTATCTTTGTTATCAAGCCAGAGTATCGTAGAAGGCATTTCCTCTTTGATATCTAACGTGTTTGCAACTCGTCTGTCATTTACTATATTCATTTTCTGAAGTTTGTTTTGTTGCCTCTGTGATTCCTACCCTTAGATCTTGTTAATGATGTCTTTAACTAGGTACAGTAACGAATATAAAAGCTGCCATATACATTCGCAGTAACTTAGGCCCACTGTCATGCATGCTAATCTGTGGCTACCGATCCTTAATCTTTATGTTTTATAAAGTTAGATCCTTTGTTGTGAGGTTGAGTTTCTGTTCTGGGTTCGTCTGCTTTCCATCCTTTCATCTTCATCAATCGACCGCTTTCCTTAACATACCTCAAGCGCCATTTTCCCAGTGAACTAGACAATTGATTCCGCTCGCCTCTCTTCCTGGTAGCGAGTTCTCCACGCCTTCTCCCCTCACTGTTCCGCCCTTTGTTTATACATTTCCCCTCTCCTGTTTTCTTCCCTGCCTCTCCCTCTTCCTGGTGTCATTAGAGCTCATCTCTGGGTAATGATGTCCACTCCGCCGAGCGCCGCATCTGAATTTCAAAGCGGGCACGCCATTACGCTCCCTGATCTCCAAGTTAATGCCGACCAGTCGATGCCGAAGCCTACATATATTTGGATTTTCGGCGAGTAATTTTCTGTAACTGCTCCTGACGCGGGCGAGAGCTGGGTGATGGCTGGGCGAGGGTGCCGCTCGAGTGTTTATGACGACTTCTTGTGTATCTGAACCAACCCTTGTTTACGTCCGCCTCCTCGTTCACAGCCGCCGAGCGTCGCCGGTATTCACATCCGCCAGAGGTATGTAAAAACGACATTAAGGAGGATTTTATTGCGATATCCTTACTTGTGGCCTCCTGGGTGGGCGATATTTCCAGGATAGCTGACGATATACTGTTCTTGGTTTTGTATATCTTTATATTCCTGTGTTTAATAAGTTACACACTCGGTTCATTTTAACAACCGAAAGATGAATAAGGAGAAACGAAGACATGTTTGAGAGACAATCGCACAGTATAAGAAAATAAAAGATACAGTAAGCTGTAACAATAATAAGATACAGTAAGCTGTAACAATAATAAGATACAGTAAGCTGTAACAATAATAAGATACAGTAAGCTGTAACAATAGAAAATACAGTAAGTTGTAACAATAATAAGATACAGTAAGCTGTAACAATAATAAGATACAGTAAGCTGTAACAATAATAAGATACAGTAAGTTGTAACAATAGTAAGATACAGTAAGCTGTAACAGTAATAAGATACAGTAAGCTGTAACAGTAATAAGATATTGATCGTAATTTAAAATAAGAGTGACTTTGTCTGCCTCAGACGCTGAATTCCGATTATGAATGTACAACAGGAGATGTATCAATACGCCTGCAGTAAGAGGTGGGCAACATGGGCGCAGTAGTACAGGTATCTTATTAAGCCGTGGCTGGAAACCGGATATTGTGAATTAATTGTTCTCTTGTCAAACAGAGGGATTATTACTGGGCTCTGATCATTACAGATATCCTGTGTCTCCCGCTTAGATAAGAAGGTATTTCGGCCTTACCGTAAGACCGGATTACTGCAGGTATCAAGACTACGCCGGAAGCCTGGCATTATTACTGTACTAAGCGGGTTCTGCTACAAGTGACAACGCTGTTTAATTCTGTTCACGGCAGCCAAGGACCAGCCGTCCAGACCCAGCTGCTCGTACGAAAATTTCCCTTAAGTCTTGAACGACCAACCCTGGCCGTCCATCCAAAGGTGTGGGCTTCGAACACAGCAAAAGGGACCTGATATTCACCATTGGTAGTTTCAAAAGGGAGCGACGGATGATGAGAGGTTGTGCAGACAACTGTATATTATGCAGTGAAATAACCAGAAAACTTGTTCTTCACGTGAATTTCACCAGTTGTGCTATTTTTTCCGCTCGAGACGAAACATTTGAAAGTATATGAGATCAATTGAAGAGCAGACAGGTGACTTGTTTCCTCCGTGACGTGCCTCTCTTGTGATACATTTCCTCCTTATCTTCCTGATTCATACTCGGGTTTTCTTACCAGAAAAGAGATGAAAAGGCTTTCGAATCCCGTGTTTGTCATTTTGATGTTTGCTGTGTGAGTATAAGCCGTGGATGTGTGAGCCAGGTGATTTTCTTGCTTGCATGTAGAGCTGGTGAATGGCTAGGATGACCTGGTTTGGTGGTAAGGGGTTTGCGATCTTGCCTAAAGCTGGGTACCCACCACCTTGAGGCGTGATAGCAGTGGAAGTGTCTATGTCTGGTTGTGCAGATGATGAATGTTGGTGGTTATCAGGCATCTGCTGGTTGTTATGACTCTTCTGTTTTATGAATTGTGCAGTTTTCTCGTTTTACTCTTCACAGGGTCGCTGGGGGAACAGACAGGTGAGAGGTTAGGGAAGAGCGGATAAGTTCTGTCTTGAGGATACTAAGTGATTCCTTAACTTTTCCAAATCTGTCGTCGTGAGAGTTCTGAGGGTTTGTTTGCCATACATTATACAATGCAAGTAGGGAATTGAGGCGTGCAAATGAGGCCATTGTTCGTTTGTTCCTGATGCTAACTCGCTGAGTCGGGAAAGGCGATTACATATAAATGAATAAACATATATATATATATATATATATATATATATATATATATATATATATATATATATATATATATATATATATATATATATGTTTACCTATTCATTTATTTACTGATTCATTTATGTTTATATCTACATATATTTACATTAATCCCTAGTGTGCACGGCCTCCCTCACACATTGCACGAGTTATTGCAAAAGGGAAAAATATGTTGCCACACCGGTTGATGGCCGGTGCGACTATTGTTTTATTTATTGTCTCATTTTTATTTGTGGCATTATTCCCTCACTATTAATTTTCGTTATGATTATTGTATTATGCCTCTATATTAATTCCAGCGTTGCATTAGTGTTATTGTTTTCATTATTTTCATTATCATGATCGTTCTTATTATCATTATCATTATTATTATTATTATTATTATTATTATTATTATTATTATTATTATCATTATCATTATTATTAGTATTATTATTATTATCATTTATTATTATTAACAATAATAATATTATTATTATTATTATTATTATTATTATTATTATTATTATTATTATTATTATTATCATTATTATTATTATCATTATTATCATTATTATCATTATTATTATCATCATCATTATTACTATTATTATTATCATTATCATTATTATTATTATTATTATTATTATTATTATTATTATTATTACTATTATCATTATTGTTATTATAACTATTATTTACAGTGATATCATTATTATTATCATTATCATTATTATCATCATTATTATTATTATTATTATTATTATTATTATTATTATTATTATCATTATTATTATTATCATTATTATCATCACCATTATTATTCATTATCATCATTATTATTATCATTATCATCACATCATTATTATTATTATTATTATCATCATTATTATTATTATTATCATTATCAATATCATTATTATCATTATTAGTATCATTATTATTATCATTATTCTTATTCTTATTATCACTATAATTATCATTATTATTATCATCATCATCATCATATTATTATTATTATTATTATTGTTATTATTATTATTATTATTATTATTATTATCAATATTATTATTATTATTATCATTATTATTATTATTATTATCATTATTATTATTATTATTATTATTATTATTGTTGTTGTTGTTGTTGTTACTAATTATTGATAATCATCATGAATATTATCATTGAATGTGTGATGGAAGAGGAATGGTGATGGGAAATATTTAGTTAAAAAGTTCATACACAAGTATGCAGGGGTGAGTGGAGGCGGGGATCAACGGGCATTACTGGATCACGTGCTAATTGACAGTCATGCAAAGGAAAGGTTGTTGGGTGTGAACCTGCTCAGCGGCACTAAATATTGGAAAGCTTGGTACGTTTCTTGGAGGTGAGCATGATAGATTGCGATCGTTCCTAACCCTACCTCGCTGATGCGGGAATCGGCGACCAAGTATATGACAAAAAAAAAAAAAAAAAATATATATATATATATATATATATATATATATATATATATATATATATATATATATTGAAACACGACACGTTCCCAAGTGCACTTTCATATAATTATCACATCCCCTGACTATGTAATCGTTACACGAAATTGCACTTGGAAACTTATCGTTTTCCAATTTCCTCGTGGTTATCAGCAAATACTAGATCACGCGCACTATATATATAGTCATCCCTGGGGATCGGGGGAAAAAATACTGCCAACGTATTCCCTGCGTGTCGTAGAAGGCGATTAAGGGGGGCGGAAGAGGGTGACTGGAAATCCTCCTTTCCGGTATTACTTTCTAAACAAAGGAACAGAGCAAGGAGCCAAGTGAGGAATGCTCCCTCTGAGGCTCTGTCATCTTATCTTGACGATACCTCTCTCACGCGGGAAATGGCAAGCGTGTACGAAAAAACAATATATGTATATATAAATATATGTGTATATATATGGGAAAGAAGTGGTGAAAGTTGTGACTGGATCTCTGGAGAGACTCAGTTAATGAGCTGCTGAGGGATGGAAGTACCTCGGATGCTGCTGCGAGAAGTAATATTCACACAAGGATGTGAGAGTAAGAGAACTTCATAGTCTTGCATGAAACATCGTACAGGATGTAGAGTGACCGGTAATAAACCATTGTGGTCAGCAGGACAACATTCTGTGCCTCGTGCCAGTGTACGTACACAGGAGTCAAGAATATAATGGGTTGCAAGACATCGTGCACTGGATCCAACCCATGCTGTTGGGATGTGGTGCCAGGTCTGGTGTCCTGATGATTCTGTCCATGTAGCTATGGATGAGGCAACAAATGAGAAAGACAAGACGTCTGTCCTCAACCCAGCCCAGCGCCCTCACCGACCTGTAGCACTCCCTCGTCTCCCTCTCTCCCTCGTCTCCCTCTCTCTACTTTCAACTTTCCATCTTGTAACGTTCCTCTTTCCTCTTACCTTCCACTTACTCTCTCAAGACACTTCTTGCACTCCCCGCAGAATACACTTCCTTTACAACAAATCTATAGAAGAATAGATGCATCAACTAGATATATAGATGAATAGATAGACGTGTTTATCCATACTATAGGAAGATACTATAGTTATAATGCAGTATTATATGATATATACATATGTGATGGTGACGGAGAGAGTGAATGAAGACATCACATCTGCGGTACTGCTGCTCCCACCCACCAATACACTCCATACTGACCTCCGTTGGCTTGCTAGTATCAAAATATTAATTCTGGGCGAGTTATGCTTCTGTAATTCATTTGGGATGCATTTATTCATGAAGGCAGCCCCCTAAATGCATCCAGTTTGCCGTCTCTTTGTCTGAATACAGCTAGAAGTATATATTATCTCTCAATATATTATGGAATTTTTGCCTTTTTTTTACTACTCCTTGCACCACCATAGCCTTTTTAACCACGCACATCTTACACTGAATGTTACTGTACATTCTTTCAGTATTAGGCATTTCTTCAGATCCTGATTTAAACTCGCTCTTACAGATGTGACATAATTAGTATTTTTTCTGGCTTCTTTTTTTATACTTTGGTCCTTCAATAATTTCCATTTGGTTTAGAAAAACCTGTTGTTTTTACCATTTGATTGCATTTGAAATTCAAGTGCAACAGAGGTAGTTAACATAATTGATTAAGAGGAACATTCTGAATTATGGGACACAGAAACAGACCAACTCTGTCTCCCCAACTTATTGATAAATGGCTATCTTGTTACATCATGTCTAACTTATCATCTCTTCTCGTGGCACATTTGTTTACTTTTTTATGTTATTCAACTTACCATCGTGCTTCATATTTGCGTATCATATATTTCAGCTGAAAATGTGTATGAATAACAATGTTATTTTTCGAAGAGTCAGTTCATGTATATGTTTATCTTAACTTATCTATATATGAAACAAAGAAATGGTCATATTTTTGTGCATTTGTTGCAATAGAAGAGTAAAGAAACGAGTCAGATAATAGGGATGGAAGGGAGAAGAATGTGGAAGAGTGAGGATGTGGAAAAGGTAATTGGTTTCTGGAGTCTGGCCCGTGGGGGAGAGGCTGGTGGGGTGTGGGGAGTGTGTTTGAGGATGGCAAGGGAGGAATGTGTGATGGAAGGTGGCAGGGGAGGAGAAAATTTTGGAGGGTGGCAGTGGAGGAGAGAGTGTTGGAGGGTGACAGGGGAGAAGGGAGTGGAGGGGAGTACAGGGCACTGGAGGATGGCGCGCACGCTCTCGCCTACAAGGTGTGGGTTATAAATCCCATACGAACACACACATAGCGATGGTATACATAATAAAAACGTAATACATGTAGACGAATGCACCATATACTTACATATACCAATCTCTCTCTCTCTCTCTCTCTCTCTCTCTCTCTCTCTCTCTCTCTCTCTCTCTCTCTCTCTCTCTCTCTCTTCCACACACACACACACACACACACACACGCAAACAGCCTTCCCCCCCGCCAACATACCCTCCACCATAGCCAAGTTCCAAACATCACAACCATACCTAATCGCCACAGCCATATTATTGCCAACAAAAACATGCCTCCTTCCACCACAACCACACCTCCATCATAACCGCTTCCTCCCATCATAACCACGCTTCCTACCCACCCTTCCTGCAACCATAACCACCATAACCACTCCTCCTGCAACCATAATCACGCTTCCTGCCAACACAGCAGCCATAACCATTCCTCCTGTCACCATCACCACACTTCCTGCCACCATAGCCATCATAACCACGCCTCCTGCTACCATAACCACGCCTCCCATGGCCATTCCCTGTCCATTACACCACTTCTTGGCCAGCTCTCGCCCCTCTCCACCTCCCTCTATTCCCTCCATATTCTCCAAATATCCTCTGAGCTAAAAATGATTGTGTATTTTGTTTACCCTGGCCTGCTTCCCAGCCCCTAATGCACACGGACATAACATTTGCATAAAATTGACATCTTTGCCCACAATATTGACTTCAGCCTTATTTCGCGTTCGCAATAAAGGCGGCCGCTAGGAATCAGCTGATATTATATAATATATTTATTCTCGTCTTAGACACTTGAGGCTCTTGTGATGTTATGATAATGTCAGACTTGTGGCTGAGGCAGCCAGCCAGCCAGGTACATGGCTACTATTTATTTTCTTGGTGGTTATGAGCCAATAAAGACACGGGGTGTTTTACCTTGGTGTTTGGAGGGGGTTTTCCTGGAGGAGGAGGAGGAGGAGGAGAAGAAGGAGGAGGAGGTGGAGGAGGGTGAAGAGGAGGAAGAGGAGATGAATGATGAATGAGGAGGCACGAAGAAGTATACGAGGAGGAGGAGGCTGGCCTTTTTCTTCAGGTGGCCGTGTGTTCTGCCTCAGACGAGTAGGTCAAGATTGGTCAGAGTTCCTCCTCAGACACAATAGACCATCCTAACTCATGTTCTTCATGGTCACTTACCCGTATGGAATCCATCTGTCTTATATTGCTATATTGTTACTCTCTATACATCTGTCACGCTTCCCTTATGTTGTTTTATCGTTCCTCTTCCATTTGTATATCACACTTGCTTTATACAGTCATATCATTACTCTCTCATACATATATGGTATTTGCCTTATATTGTTACATAGAAGGATTTGTTGTTATCTATTTTGTTTTGTTTGTAAGTCTGGCTGTGGACCATTTAAGCTTTTGTCTGTTTTAGCCGAAATTTTCTTATTTCTTCCTCTTTTTTATGTAGCTGCCGTATGATAGTTTTATGTAGCTGCCGTATGATAGTTTTATGTAGCTGCCGTATGATAGTTTTATGTAGCTGCCGTATGATAATTTTATATAGGTGCCCTACGATACTTTTATGTAGCTGCCGTATGATAGTTTTTATGGTATATCCCACAATTCAATTTTTGCCTTTGAATCTCTTTGTTTTACAATGACTCGACCCTTCACGTGAAAAGAAATTATGGTTTTCAACTTCTGAAGTAGCTATCTGAAGACATTTTACTGTCGTGTTCACCTCTTCAAGGAGCTGGTGGATCAACTTATGAAGTTATGATAAACAAGGAAAAGACACCAAATGTAACAACGTCGTAACAAACAACCCGATCTCATGAAAAAGAAATAAGAATCTTCCTGCTCTCCTCGCGTCTCTCCTTCCTCCTCTGTCACTTCATCTTCAAGATTTCTTCTTCCGTTCCTCTTACTTTCCTCCTCCTTCCTGATCTCCATCTCCCTTTCCCCAAAAAGAGCCTCCTCCTCTCCCTCCCCTAAGAAAGTACCTTCCCCCCCACCGCCCGCCTCCCAATCAAAAGTCGTTTTCTTCCCTCCTTCTCCTTCATGGAAGAGCCTTACTCTCCCTCTCTCCTTCCCTTGGCAAGGGCCTCCCTTTCCCCATTCCCTACCTCACCAAGAACCTCCCCTCTCCTTCCCCATCAAGAACCTCCCCATCCCCTACTCCACCAAGAACCTCCCCTCTCCCTTCCCATCAAGAACCTCCCCTCTCCCTCCCAATCATGAACCTCTCCCTCCACACCATGAGCCTCGCCCTCTACCTCCCCCTCTGACCCCAGTAAGTAACCCCTCTTCTTCTTCTTCTTCTTCTTCTTCTTCTTCTTCTTCTTCTTCTTCTTCTTCTTCTTTCTTCTTCTTCTTCTTTCTCTCTTTCTTTCTTTCTTTCTTTCTTTCACGTGATAGTCTTTTCTATTCCTATATTTATCTCCCTCAGTTTTTCTTTTACCTACCCTCTCTCTCTCTCTCTCTCTCTCTCTCTCTCTCTCTCTCTCTCTCTCTCTCTCTCTCTCTCTCTCTCTCTCTCTCTCTCTCCCCTTTCCCCTCCCTACGTAAATTATGATACATTACACGTATACCAAATTGCACTACATTGCCTGCAGTTTCATTACGTTGTATTATCTTATATTACTCAGCAAATTATTATATTAGGCTCAACGACGTTGTATCACCCGACCTTCTCACTGTTGGCTCTGCTCGACCATGACACGTACATGGCCAGGTAATGACCACGGACACGTACATGGCCAGGTAGTGGCCACGGACACGTACATGACCCGATAGTGGTTACAGACACGTACGCGCACAGCACACATCAAACCCATTCAGAAGTAGTAATATATATATATATATATATATATATATATATATATATATATATATATATATATATATATATATATATATATATATAAATATATATATACAGAGAGAGAGAGAGGGGGGGGGCAATTGAAACGTGGCAGTAAACACAGTAAACTAATACATATACATGCACTATAAACATATGCATACAAACATTTTCAAGCAAGTCTGCGTTATGACAGAGTTAGTTAACGTACACACACACATATACACATATGAGTAAAGCCATGGTACATATAGTGTATACTGGACAAGGTTAAAGAACGGCGCAACACGAGCGTAAATCTCCCTCCCCGTAACACACACATAGTAATCAGAAAAGGTGTTGGTAAGTGAGTGATCCTGTCTTGCATATCTTAAGAGAGGCGGTCGGGAGACATCACAGCTATAGGCTGAGGATGTCATATGTAACAAATCTCCTACCCCGCTATGACACGGCGGCTCTAGATGAAAGGAAACAATGCCTATGTACCTGAACTATCAGAAAGCGTGTGACACTATACCACATTCGAGACCGATAATGAACCTTGATATACAGGCAGGGATTACTGGAAGACTCTTGCGATGGATAAAAGATGACCTTAGTGTAAGGGAGCAAAGTATGCATGAGAGAGGATCCTTCACGAAGTGAGTTAAGATGACGCGTGGCGTACGGCAGGCTGGATCTTGTGACCATTGCTTTTCTTGGTCTATGTAAATGAGTTGCTAGGACAGGACCTATTCCTGTATTTGTTTCTGTATGATACTAAGACCATAAGGGAAATAAAGAGGGAAGAAGCTTTCATAAGGGTAGAATGAGAAAGATTCCAAAGTTTCTGACACAAGGTTGATGAAATTCAGCCTAAGCAAATGTAAAGTAATGAGGATGGGAAATAGTGAAAAAAGTTGTCATTGTAAGTGTTAACAAGTAGGATATGAGCTGCGTGTGAAACTGACTTGTTGGTCGATGTGGTGCCCAGTCTGCCATCAGAGGTTCACCCTAGGAAACTTGTACTTCAAACAAACTGTCTGCTGATAAATGATGTAATCGCTTGTGAATACATGGATCACGAAATGTTCAGCAAACTGTTCTTAGTTTATTGTAGGCCTGATCTAGAATATGGCTCTCGAGTTTGGTCACCACTCTTAAAGAAGAATAAAGGAGGAATAGAAGAGGATAACACAGATGGTACTGGCTTTGAGAAAGCTGACTGGTAGTGAGAGGATTAGAGGCCATAGAGTTGCCCATCATGGAGGAGAGAAGAGTAAGGGATGATTCAACCAAAACACTAAAGTTCTTGAACCAATTGATGATGTCGACTATGAACAGTTACTATAAAGCAAGCAGAGTCCACAACAAGAAGCTAAGCAAGAAACTTGTTACAAAAGATGTAAATAAATACTTTAACAGCAAGTGATGAAATAGTGAATGTTGAAAATACACAGGAGCACAGAATGTAAAGTTCAAGAGATGGGGAGCCACCATAGTGGACCCCCCTTCCCCGTACTGAACATATGAATTATTACAAGTGGGTCATCATGCCCACACATTTATAGAAAACATTATGGTGATCCTTAAACACTATGTGCAGTTTCCAGTTGGTTTTAATGTTTCTGAGGTTAAGAAGTTCCGAGGGTCAGTGCTTCAGGTTCAGTAGCCCCGAGGTTCAGTAGCCCCGAGGTTCAGTAGCCCCGGGATTTAGTAGGAGGGCAGGTGGGCGAGGGGAGGACAGGGAGGGGCTTGCGTCCCCCCTTATCCCCCAACCGCCGGGGTGTGACGCTCCACGTTATTTCCCGAAGAGTCACTTGAGTGGCCAGGCCATATCCTGGGGGGAGGGGGGGTTGACCGGCGTGTATTGGCCATGGCTGGGGGGGAGCAGTGGGGGGGAGGGGGAGGTCGAAGTTCAGAGAGAGAGAGAGAGAGAGAGAGAGAGAGAGAGAGAGAGAGAGAGAGAGAGAGAGAGAGAGAGAGAGAGAGAGATCCAATAAAAAGACAGGAGGATTTTGAAGAAGATACCTCAGTAATACGAAGAATATGGACACGGTTAGGATGGGCTTAGGATTATTCCATTGCTACGATTATTCGCTGGGGAGTAGTGGTGCTGAGGAGTGGCGAGTTGGGAGTGGTAGGCTGGAGGGTGGTGGTACTGAGGAGTGGCGAGTTGGGGAGTGGTTGTATGGGGAGGTGGGCTGGGATGGGGAAGTGCTCTGTGTTATGGTCCTGTGGGGTGAAGAACAGGGAGTGAGTTGTTGCTGTGGTTTGTACATGGAAGTACAGGCAAGTACATTAGAGCACATTAGTGCACATGGATGTACACTGCAGCACATAGGAGTACATGAGAGCACATGGGAGTACATGAGAGCACATGGGAGTACATGAATGAACCAGATAGCAGGGGACCTGTAGATCTATGACGACACAACTGGTATATATAGAAGGCTATTTATTTATATTTACATATATTTACATATATTCTTCCTTGTTAGATATAAGGGTTTCAAAAAATGTAGCCCATTAACGTCCTATTTACTCTTTCTATAATGCTTGTTCCCGTGCGTCTGAATGTTCCATAACATCCGTCGGCCTATTGACAGATTACGAGAGTGACGTAATTCCTGTACTGTGATACATGTTATTGCCATAGGATCAGGGATCATGTGAGCACTCCTTCCCGTCTACTGCAGGCTGGAGCCTCACACAAGCCGCAGCAACGCCGCCGTAGCTCGGGAGGCCAGACTAGTGTAGCCCCAGAGGTCAGCTTACTGTAGCCCCTGGAAGTCAGAATACTGTAGCCCTGGATATCAGTCTACTGTATCCCTGGAGGTCAGGCTACTGTAGCCCATTAAATCTCCGGCGAGGAATTTCCTGCGTGAGAGACTTCCATTACATTTTCAATATAGTCTATCATTCTCGGATATTTAGGTGGGCAGGACGACCGACCTCAACCCTCTCCCGCCAGACCCGTGTTGGCCAGACACTGACTTATGCCTCGGCATACCCCCACCCCCACCCCCACGCTCGGGGAGCTCCCTCAGTGGGGAACTTGAGAGTAAATATGGAGAAGACATAGATGCGTCTGCCATACTTCATGAGGCTAAATAAACCACATTGGTGACGTGCATATCCCTTTTATGAGTGTCTTGTCTTTACTTTACCTTATGCACTTCTTACTTACGTCTGCTTAACGTTGGAACGACCTGATCTGCGTCACAAATGTCCTCATCAACGGCAAATATAGATATGAAAACAATAAAGTTTTACCAGACGGAAAAGATAAAGAAACAGTTGTGTGTGTGTGTGTGTGTGTGTGTGTGTGTGTGTGTGTGTGTGTGTGTGTGTGCTACAGAAAGCCTCACACTTTTCCAAACCTCAAGAATATAATTTTTTCATGCCTTAATACTTGTCAATATTCATGTTGTCCAGTTTGTTCCTGTTTGCAAGAGAAGTACGAACCTTGCCCTATCATCAGATCACAATTTCCACCATTTCTAGAACTACCTCTAAACTCCTACGTGACAGAAGGAAGATAATAACACACAAACCTTCACAAAACTTGATATTGTACAAAACTTTTACTGTGGTATTGTGATGATACAGTGTCCCTTGTGTAGTGATGATACAGTGTCCCTTGTGTAGTAATGATACAGTGTCCCTTGTGTAGTAATGATACCGTGTCCCTTGTGTAGTGATGATACAGTGTCCCTTGTGTAGTAATGATACAGTGTCCCTTGTGTAGTGATGATACAGTGTCCCATACGTAGTAATGATACAGTGTCCCTTGTGTAGTGATGATACAGTGTCCCTTGTGTAGTGATGATACAGTGTACCTTGTGTAGTAATGATACAGTGTCCCTTGTGTGGTGATGATACAGTGTCCCTTGTGTAGTGATGATACAGTGGCCCTTTTTAGTGATGATACAGTGTCCCTTGTGTAGTGATAATACAGTGTCCCTTGTGTAGTAATGATACAGTGTCCCTTGTGTAGTGATGATACAGTGTCCCTTGTGTAGTAATGATACAGTGTCCCTTGTGTAGTAATGATAGTGTCCCTTGTGTAGTGATGATACAGTGTGCCTTGTGTAGTAATGATACAGTGTCCCGTGTGTAGTGATGATACAGTGTCCCTTGTGTAGTAATGTTGGTTGATATATTACTGTATCAACACCGCATGACGTGCTTCAGGCAAGTTTGCATGATTATTAACGTAAGTCATCGACAGTTCTTAAAAGCTCACATAAATATGGACTTGTATCATTCAGTTCTGTATATGAAAATGGCTCCTTCTGTAAACACCAGAACTATTTTTGTTTATAGCGCGGTAGGAGCGTGTAGCTGGGGCTGAACGAACATTTTCGTAAGGTTTCATACTTTCACCTGAGGAGCTATTTCCATTCTCACTGGCCTCCTATTTCTACCATTCCTATCCGCTGAAGCAGCCATTACCACTCCTACTATAATCCGTCATTTCCATTACTGCTATCCTCCACCATGCCCGTTCCTACTATGATCACCCAGGTCTGTTTCGCTATAATCAATCATTTCCAGTCCTATTTCAGTTGACTATTCCCATCCCTATATTTATGTGATCTGCTTATTCGTACCTTAGTAAACTATTCCCATTCCTAGTATAAACATTTGAATCCATTCGTTTTACATCCAGTCCAAAGTATCTCCACTATATTCAACCATCGTCATTCCTACTGATAAACCATTACCATTCCTGCTGTTCCTAAGTACTGACAGAAGCAATTCCCATCATGGCTGCAGTATCCACAAAGGCTTAGATAAAACGCTTGGCTTCGTAGCATTCCTGACTGTGGCACAGACCATTCCTGAGCGCCAAACAGACCATTCCTGAGTGCAACACAGACCATTCCTGAGTGCAACACAGACCATTCCTGAGTACCACACTGACCATTCTTGAGTGCAACACTGACCATTCCTGAGTGCCACACTGACCATTTCTTTGATTATTGGGAAGTACTGGACAAAGCCAGTAGTGTCACCTTTCCCGCCCATTACAATCGCTCACTTCCATCGCTACAACACCAAGTCCTCACACCAAGAAGGATTCCCTTCTTTCCGGTCAAAAAAACTACTTGTCACCTCTTCTTTTACTACTGTCACTACTTTAGTAACCCTTGGAATAAACCATTCCTACTGCTACTACTGTGGAAGGTGGGAATAAACCATTCCCATTTCCAGTGTTTCTGGCCATTGTAATGAACGACTACCATCACCACCATTGTCCTCGGGGCTGATCCACAGTGCGCGTGCGCAGTTAAACCCTTCCACTGAGGCATTTCCTGAAAGCCTTTGTGCAATAATATCTTTGGGTCTATTGATTGGTTTGTTATTATTTCCCAGAATGATTTCTCGTTCTCTTCTCTCTCTCTCTCTCTCTCTCTCTCTCTCTCTCTCTCTCTCTCTCTCTCTCTCTCTCTCTCTCTCTCTCTCTCTCTCTCTCTCTCTCTCTCTCTCTCTCTCAATCCCTCTTTCTCTCTCAATCTCTCTTTCTCTGTGCTTCCTGCGCCTAGACACAAACTTGTTTTGAACTATGGGCTCAGAACGGTCAATTACCACTGAATGTATTGGCTCAGCTTCCAACTTGGTATTCTGCCGCAGCAGTTTCACGAACCGCGAGGCGAAATACTAGTGGCTCTTCATACAGTCCTTGCGAGGCGGGATCGGGCAGTCCGAGGACCAGCCCGCAGCCCTACGGCCCTCATCAACCCTCCGTCAGTGGTGGTGTCCCCCATGATAGCCCTGGAGGGAGGTAAGGCTTACATGCTAGGGCTGGAGATGCCGAGATAATACTTTAAAGGTAGAAATCCTCGTAGACTAACGTTGCTTTGAAGACGGGTCTTTCGGTGTTCTAATTGCAGGGCTGTCGTTGCTCTGCCTTTAGTTGAAGGTGGAATCCTGATGGACAAATGTGAGGTAGAGTTCCTGGTGCTCTAAGCGTCAGCCGAAGGTGGAGCTAACAGTGCTCTAAGAGGTGGATGAAAAGAGAGTCTGCACGAACCTCAATGTAGGATCAAGAAAACTCCCGCCAGTACCGTAGTAGAACACACAGGAGGCTGGACGAAGCTGGTAGTGCGGAAAGTGGTGAAGCATCAGGAGCTACAGAGGTAATCTCTCTAAGGGCCGATCCATTCTGATATTATGTTCCCGGATGGATGTAGTTAGCGGGAGAGATCATTACCCAAGTGAGAGACGGAGGAGAAAGGAATGGTAGAGAGAGAGAGAGGAGGGAAGGAACTGTGCAAATATAGATTAAAATAGAAGTGAATGATAGAAATATAGTTATAGAAAGAGATGAATCATTCATAGACTGAGACAGGAAATAGAGAATGTATGATAGAAGGAATGAAAAGAAGGAAAGAAGGGGAAGTACAGTAAAGAGACAGAAAAATGACGTAGAAAGAAGGAGAGAGATAGTATAGACGAAGAGAAATTAAGTAAATACAACTAGAAAACGAGCAGAAGACAGAAAACGGAATAAATAGTTCTTATGGAAGTAATGTAGCAACAGAGACTAGGCGAAAGAAAATGCAAAGATCATGAGCAAATGTGAGGGAAAGGATGAATGATAACCAAGGGAGATAAAGACATGATAAGTGTATTGTGGAAATCAGATAAAATGAATATGTAGAGATGGAGGGGAGGTTAGGTAACGGCCATAAACAAAGGCATGGTGGATATTAAGTGAAGATGACGAGTGAGATGTGATAGCTATAGAGTCACAAAGACATAGACGACTGTGTAACTCTATAACTATCATTATTTCTGACTCTTTCTTCTGAGAAGGTAGACGAAAATAATGAAATTGATGAAAAGAATTATATATACAGATGAAAACTTTAGAGAAGTTTTGGTTGTTGAAGGAATGTAAATGATAACGTTGAATGAGAAGGAAGGATCAGAATTGCAAAACACAGTTGCAAGTATGTAAAAGCAATAAAGAAGAAACATGAAGAAATATGATGAATATCAAATGAAAAAATTATATGATTATGAATTTCGTTCACGTGTTTTTAAGTTTTCCATTTCTTGTCGATATCATTCGTGTCAAACAACGTAATGCTTAAAGACTTGCGTCAACGAACATCACTTTTGCTCAAACTAGTAATCAGTTTCTTCCTTGGATCAAAACTGGTTTTCCCTTCACGTAGAATCATGCATTGGTTTCCATTACAGTGTTACTGGTGCAGCTTCGTCAGAAACTTCTCTTCACTTAACTCCCTCGTACACATCTCCATCGGGCCTCCAACACTCCAGCATTTCCTCATTCCGTCGCGCCTGCAGCTCCTCCTCCCTATTCTTGTCTGCTAACGGCGATCAGTTCACCATTTCCTGGAATAATAAGTAGATTTAGAGATATTTTATTTCTAGTGAGACCGGTCTGTCGGGAGATATTGTAATGTAAGGCAAACATAAGCGGTGCTACGCCTCAGTGTGCCCCATCCAAGGGTCCACACTCTGCTACTCACTTCTTTCCCAGGATAAACAGGAATTTGATCAATCTCTCATCAACAAAATGGTATTTATGTGGCCATATTTGCATTCATTATTCTTAGATCTGATAAGCAGTTCCAGTGATATCAGGCTGATGCTAAAGCCAAAAGGCTGGCCACCCTTCAGCTTGGAGAAGGAGGCAATTCTTCCCTCCACGTACATCTCTCATAAGGGACGGAGGCACGTCAGCCAGTCGTTACGTCACCTTACCCAGGTTATTGGTAACACGATCGTGAAAGTATTTGCCTCGCTAGACGAACTCGTTCACTATGTACTTCCCTTACATCAGGTGTTCCACCACCTCCCTCACATTAGGTTCTCGTCCCAGGTCCTTCACACTAGATCCTCGGCCCGGGTCCCTCACACTGCCCCATGGTATCTCCCTCACTCTGGGTACGTAAGCCAAATACAGCAGCTGTTTACCGTGTGGTTTAGCATGGTAGCCATCCTGAAACTTATACAGTCAGTTTTAACACTTTAGTTGAGGCAGTGACAACCCTATGACTACCCTTTACCTGGTAGAGTCAGTGACTTTCCATTATTTCGGGGTGTCAGTTACTTCCTCATTACGCAGTTAGTGATTTCTCATTACCTGGTCAACTGGTGACATGCCTACCAACCACATCACTATGTCTTCGCCATTTGGTTCTGTCATCCTGGGTGACGTGTTCAAAGATCATGCGCCAAACCTCCACCACTACCATCATCGCTACCTTTTACAACACCATTACCAATACTATACTCACCATTATGACATTCACCTCCAGTACCAGCACTCCATGACCATTACCACTATCACTATCACCACCACCACACCGCCACCACCAACACCACACCGCCACCACCACCACCACCACCACGCCACAAACTCAGCTAGTTAATCAACCGCGAGTGGCATCCCCCTGCAGCTAAATGTAAACAAAACATTATAAATTTGGTTCGTCTGCTGGGGCCAATGGAGGAGCGAAAGAAGGTTGGCCTGGGTTTTGGGGGTGCACAAATGCCACTGTCCCTTTCAGGTATGCTAATTTTTATGCAAATGAGCCGACGGACGACACAGAGTAGACATGCAGTGCTCATCACAGCAATATTATTGCTAAAGCTGAACACGTAAGAGGCATGCCAGCCCCTCCACCTCCAGGGATGAGGAAGAGCGAAACTTTGCTCTCTTGTGAAGAGGAAAATAGAGGAACCTTGTCATACATTAGAGAGAAAAAGCGAGAAACCTTGTCATACATTAGAGAGGAAAAGAAAGGAACCTTGTCATACATTAGAGAGAAGAAGAGAGAAACCTTGTCATACATTAGAGAGGAAGAGAAAGAAACCTTGTCATACTGTGAAGAAGAAAAGAGAGGGACCTAATGTTACGCTGGAGAGGAAAAGAGAGAACTTTTGTCATATTACGGAGAGGTAAGAGGACAGACACATGCCTATGTTGGAAGAAAGAAGGTTTTGAGTGTGTGGTTGTGTGAAGAAGCCACGACCCCGTTCTTCACGTATGATAAGGTAACTTGCTCAACTTTTAACCACATGATAACTGTAGGTCATGCCTGTGCACCTGGTAAAGAATGGGCAGATCTTGTGTTCTGCGAGCAAGAGAGACTTCTAATGTTGTTGTGTAAGATGGACAACATGAATCTATGTACAATCTGAGAAACGAAATACAAAGAAATCATGTTTGTGAAGGACCGAATGTCAACTATCTTAGAGCTGTGGAAGAAAAAACTAATTCATTTGTATCTTTATTGACCTAGACAGAAAGAAAGAATGTGCCGATCGGAGAAAATATACATGGACAAAATCTGTGAGTGACAAAAGAAAAGGAGCGTTTACTTTTGAAATAGGAGAAAGCTGAGTCTCTCTCGAACAAAGAGGTCACTTCAATCAGTCTTGAGAGGAAGAGAGAAATATCACACACGTAAGCATACCTGCCTAGGGAGGGAGGAAGCATACCTACCATGAGAGGGTCGGGATGGGGTGGGGGTGGGGGGGGGCAAGCATAGCCACCATGAGAGGTGTGGCGGCAACCATACTTCTTATGCTACACAGAGTAGTAGTTAAGGCATAATCTGCTACCAGTCACAAGAGAAAAGAATAAGTTTTTCTTCACCAAGAGTAACCGAACTTAAAGCTGCATTCCCAATGATGTCCAATTAAGGGGTCTAAGATTCAAGGCATAGTTTAGCACTGCTCTTTTTCTCTCATTTTCACTGTATATATGTAAGATATTTCAAGATAGTTTGTTGATATGATATAGGAAATGATGGCTTGAATAATCTTTCTTGAAAGTGGTACAGCAGGATGGAGTGTAGTAATCCTTCAAGAAACTGTAGGATACTTGGTGGTGGCAACTCTGGCGTGTCTGAAGTGACGAAGTCAAGTCTGAAGAAGATGAATTTTGCGTGCAAATAAAACAGTATTTATGATATAAATGATTTATTGGCTTTAAAATTCCAAGAAAATTCTCCAAATTATTCTCGACCATTAAGAAGTAATAAGAGCTATTTATTTTACGTTTTTGCATATTCGAAGACGTTTTGTTGAGCTTTGAAAATGTTAATTCTTCAAGTTTTAGTCTTGCTCAGAGTACCTGTAAGACGAAGGGAAGGAAAGAAACATATTGGAATTCTTGACAAAAGAAGTTACTGACACAAACATAGACTGGAGAGGATGACATGTACGGGTTTTTCTTGACCTCTTTCAACAAGACGATACAATCCTAGAACACTACAATACAAACCTTGAACACGATCGTTGAACACGATACGATCGTTGAACACGACGATACAATCTTTGAGCACGGCGATGTGACCATTAAACACAATATTATGACCTTTGGTCACAGTGGTGCAACCCTTGTATACAACTGTACGAGCATTAAGAATGGTGGCCTGACCTTGGCCTGATTCCTTAAGGGTTAGGTCAAAGGTCATCCCATTACATCCAAGGCAGTCATATCCATGGCTCGTACCGTCTTGCTCAAGTATTGTACCGCTGTGCTGAAGGGTTGATAAAATTAGCATTGTTTCTTTAATCTGAAGTAAAGCATCAATCATCGAGAATCTTTTAATCTATTATGAATATATTTTGACGGCCTGAAAGATAGTCATGAAGTGCGTGGAATCAGTTTTTTTTCTGAACGTGTAAAGTATGATTTATCCATTTATTCCTAGGACTCACAGGTCATGGGTTAGGTTCCTCCCGTCTCTCCGTGTCAGTAACCATTTCCCCGTCATGCTTGAAGTGATTCTAATCAAACTTGAGACACTCTTGGTAAACTTTATATCTTATTATATACTCCTTTTGTTATAGGATCCTTCGTGTCTGTGTAACGGAGCAGGGCGGCCACAACGCTCGCCCTGGGCTGTCATACTGTGCCTGTGTCATTGTCCTTCCAGATTTTCTCATGGCATCGTTATGTTGGTAACACTGACTTGAAGTAAATAGTATGTTCAACAGACGAGCGCTGACTGTTGTTCTTTATGGTGGGGCAATGATGAAAGAGTCAGACAACAGTAAGATACTGGTGGTGGTGTCAGACAGAAACAAAACATTGTTGATGGTGTCAAGCAACAGAAAAATACTGTTAGTAGTGTTAGAAAATAGAAAACACTGTTGGTGGTGTCATACAAGATATTGTTCATGGTGTCAGAGAACAGTAAGACAGTGATGGTGTCAGACAACAGCTGGATACATTTGATGATGTCAGAGAAGAGTAAGACACTGCTGGCAGAGTTAGCCAAGGAGGCAAGACTGTTACTGTTGGCAGTACAGGCAGCAGAGGGGGAAGAGGGCGCTGTCATCAGGCCGTGCGTCACCCGACCGACCGCACAATACCCACGGGGGATCGAACAGGGGGTCAGCGGAGCGGTGGACGCAGGCGCAACCAGAGGGCCAGCCAGCGTGGTGGTGGTCAGCGCGACCAGTGGCCGCCGCCGCCGCCTCCACCCAACTTCACTTGACGCATAGACTCGCTAATCCCGCTCAGAAGGTTGGGATAGTGGGCCTTAACTCAGCCTGTCTGAAGGGCCAGAGTGGTCTGTCCAGGCAGCTTTGGGGGGATCATGAACGTAACCAACATACATTATAGACTAATACCCTATTATTAGTTTCAATATACGGACCAACAAGACAATTACCTTTACTGGAATAAGCTACATATTACAATCCATATTTAAGTGACGTTTACCTACAAACACTTGATGGTGAGACCCGCCACTTTGCCTATCCATCCTGCGAGTTGCTGCGAGGTGCAGTGGGTAATACCTGTGAGGCACATGAGGCAATACCTGTGAGGTACAAGGCGTATTACCTGAGTTACAGGTAATACCTGTGAGGTACAGCGGGTGATAACTTTTCCTCCCAGGTCTGGATCAATCATGAACGACCGTCAGCGAGTTACCCATCCTGAGGCCACGCCGGCAATATAGCTAAGACCAAACCAACAAATAATTTATTCCCTGTTCCTTTATTAACGTACTAATTACCGCCATGTCCATTCCATTATCATAGCATTATGCGCTCAGATGGATGCATGTATGAATCCCCGGGACGTAGAGGCGAGGGCGCTGCGGCCAGACGCTGTGCGACCGATCTTACCGACGGGTTGATGTTTAGCGAACAGAAGTCATCACAAGAGGCCAGCGGGTCCTCAGGTCCGGTGATGGATAGTGCTACGCCTGTTGGTGTGTCTCACCCAGGTGGATGCCTGCTTCTCTTACTCAAGATAGTTTTGTTTTGATTTACTTTTCATCTCTGATTTCCTTACTTGGATCGCGTTCTGGAAAGCATCGGGAACACTCCTCCACGCTTCTCTCTGACGTGCTGAAGAGGGGGGGTCATTTCCAACTAACAATGACCGTCTTTCTTCGTAAAAATCATGTTTTGGTCCAAGTGTTTAGTTTGTGTCTGTAAGGATGGCGCAGTTGGGTCGTTTGACACTTGGTTCTTTGGTCTGTGAAGGTCAGATGATCCGTCCGTACTCAGGGACTCGTATTCTTTGCTGTTTGATGTGCTGCTAACAACACTGTCTCACTTGTATCTCCATTGGTTATACATCACTTCATCTTGGCTTCAGTTTGTCAAGTGATCGTTGGTAGGTAGCTTATCAAAAACCAACACTACCCATAGATGTCCTCACTATGTTGGTCGTATGTTGTCACCTCAGATGTTGTCACTGTGATGGTGGCATGTTGTCACTTCAGGCAACACACACACTTGCCATTACGCGCATGAAAGGTCAGTTGATAACTTGTGTAGTTCCAAAAATTTTTACATTAATACTTTTGTGTCATCATGCGACAGGTTCTCCCACTGAGAGAAAACACTTAAATTCGTCCCGGCAGAAGTTAAGTGGAAACATTACTGATATGTTTATTTTGTTTAGAATTATTGAGGAATTCACTTAAACACAACAAATATCGTGTTTGCTTGCGTGTGTCCTAAGTTTCGTGACGATTGATTTTCATCGTAAAGATGAAGGTAATTGACACTCACCTGGCCCGTGTTGTTCTCCCGCGCGCGCGCGCTTGTGTGTGTGTGTGTGTGTGTGTGTGTGTGTGTGTGTGATCACTATTTACTATGTGTGATGACTGTTTGAGTATTACGGTGAGTGAGTATTGCACTTGCGAAGCCCCGGCTCTTAACCTTGTATATATGCCATGTCTCTATTCTTATGTGTGTACACACACACACACACACACACACACACACACACACACACACACACACACACACCATTCTAAGCCACCTTCCCATATAATGACCAGCCCCATGGGGAGGATGAAATCCTGGGTTGGGTGTGGGCCGATTGCCACACCCTAGGTTCGAACCCATGAGAGCTCGACCCACGGCAGGCCCATGCTGACTCATGGTGATTGATGCCAACAAATACGCTACGGAGGTCCATGTGTGTGTGTGTGTGTGTGTGTGTGTGTGTGTGTGTGTGTGTGTGTGTGTGTGTGTGTGTGTGTCTGCAGGATTTGACTCATCAATAAGTGCTTCGCAGAGGATGTTATTCCAGCCATCACTTCTGCCAATGTACAGCAGGACGTGGGTGCCAAGCTACACTCTTTATGAACATAACCACCTAACACACACCATCATCATCACCCAAGTTGTATCCTTGACAACCACATCTACAGCCTGGACCAACCCACACTCCACTACGGTCCTCACCAGACGATTCCCATCACTCAGAACAGCGCAAACTCATGGTGATTATACGTGTGAGAACAGCACAGTTGTTTGTCATCATCAGTATCACTATCATCCTATATTACACTATCACTATCCTGCCAACCACCTTCCCTTGGTACTACCACTCCTCATCATCGTTTTCACCTCCAAGACATCTACCCTCACCATCACCACCCTCACCATCCCCTCAGTATCATCGTCACCGCACGTCACTATTAACGACGAGTGAGCTCAGTTATGAGTAAATTACCGTGAGCTGGTGAAGTCCACCATCCACCACCAACCGCAAACCACCCACCACCCATCACCAACTGTCCACCTCCCAACCACCCACAAACAAACCGTCCATAACTCAATCATCCAGAACGCAACCATTCACAATCTAACTAACTAAAATTCATTCATTTACTCAACCATTCACTACCTAACCATTCGCTTTATGGTGAACATACACAGCCCAATCCTCCACATAACCATTAGCAACCTGATCAACCAATGAAACATCTGCAGCCCAACTATTCAAAATGTTTTCATTCATTCCTAACAATCCCACATTTGTTCATCGTTCCTAACAATCCCACATTTGTTCATCGTTCCTAACAATCCCACATTTGTTCATCGTTCCTAACAATCCCACATTTGTTCATCGTTCCTAACAATCCCACATTTGTTCATCGTTCCTAACAATCCCACATTTGTTCATCGTTCCTAACAATCCCACATTTGTTCATCGTTCCTAACAATCCCACATTTGTTCATCGTTCCTAACTATCCCACATTTGTTCATCGTTCCTAACAATCCCACATTTGTTCATCATTCCTAACAATCCCACATTTGTTCATCGTTCCTAACAATCCCACATTTGTTCATCGTCCTAACAATCCCACATTTGTTCATCGTTCCTAACAATCCCACATTTGTTCATCGTTCCTAACAATCCCACATTTGTTCATCATTCCTAACAATCCCACATTTGTTCATCGTTCCTAACAATCCCACATTTGTTCATCGTTCCTAACAATCCCACATTTGTTCATCGTTCCTAACAATCCCACATTTGTTCATCGTTCTTAACAATCCCACATCTGTTCATAAAATCCCCCACAAACCAATCAACCACATAACCATCCACACCATAACCACCCCAGCCCAAGCGTCCACAACCCAGTCATCATCATAACGTCACGTGATCGTCATTTTCTATACACACCATCACTTCATCCCTCCCTTACCAATAACCAGCCACTTACCCAAACATTATCACCAGATCCACTCCCCTCATTCACACTATCCTCACCATCACCACTACCATCACCCTTACACACTGCCAACACCTTACACTGCCACCCTTTCCTCACCCCCGACCTGCTCCTCTACTCCCACCACCTCCACAACCGCTGTAGCTTCCTGACAAACACCACACACAGTCACAAGGGTAGCGCCACCATCACTCACCAACACTATCTCCATCATCTCCCCAAACGTTACCAGCACTTCTAACACAACTGCTGTGTTGCACTACCACCTTATCCACAACACCACCAACATCCAACACTCACCTTACGCCACACCTTACACTGTCACTTCATACCAACAAACCACATCTTCCTCCACCGTTGTCACCCGGCCCCAACACCTTCACACCACCAGAACCCTCACCCTACACCAGCACCAACACCACCATTACCACCAGCGGCGTCCATCCCCCCGCCAACACACTGACCAAACACCACACATCTCTGGCGTGAATTAGAGAATGCATCGCCATAACAGATGAGGACAATAAGGTTTGATATTGTGGGTCCTCCCCAGGGGGTCGACCTTGCCCTGACTGATGGCGGTCTTCTCTCTCAATATTCTGCACAAACTCACACCACACACTTTTTGGGCTATGAGCTTCCTCCTACTAGAGAAGCCTCGTTGGGGTCTTTGACGCGCTTGGTAGAATTTACTGAAGGAGAGGCGGACAGTATTCGGAAAGGCTAGTCCTCGTTTTGTTAATCATGGGGACGTTTGGACGTGGCGGACGCCTCCACACTCGTACTTCAGAAGGAAATCTATGTGACAGAGACTTACTAAATCAGGAATTAATGGCTGAAATATCTATTATTACCAAACATATTCCGTTATGATGTGGTGATGATGAATGAAGACTTCTGACACACGACCGTAAAAAGTCAGACATGAAATAGACGAAAGTTGTGGCAGTAGTTAGGGTAGCAGGGCGTGTGGAGAGGCGGCAGGGCCGGCACTACATCGTAGTGGAGGTTTAAGAGCATCCGGTGATAAATCTCCTGCCTTCACACAATTATATAGAATCCCTTCTTCATGATGATTAAACACGGGCGACATGGATCTATTTATATTATATGTGGGGTCCGGCGCACTGCTATTCTCTGTGAAGATCGCGTCTGTGTTCTAGGGATTTATGAAGAGCGCATTTACGTTTTTATGGTTCTCTGGGGATTTTAAGATCATATATGACTTTGTATAAATATGTATAAACACATATACTTTTGTATGTGAGAAGCAGAAACAGAACAGAATATGCATCAAGTCTTATGGCCGAAAACGTGTAGACCATTTGTGTGGACTTTGAGTACACACACGACAAGAGAACACAGAAATACAACGCATGCACACACAGGCGTATTTCCAAGATATGTCACGAGTTAGAGAACATTCAGAGACCCTTTAAGAACAGAGAACACACGTGTATTATACAAGATTTGTGAAGAGTAATGGTTGGAGCGTCAATGTTATTATGTGTCGCCGGCGGATGGGTCAGTCTGGCCGCTCCGACAAAGACAATGGTTAGCGCTGGTGCGGCCCATGTATGATAATTCCTCCCATTAGCACACAACAAGACACGCGTCCACACTGATGATGCTGCGTTTGTTAGTGCTGCTGCTGCTGCTGCTGCTGCTGGTAGGGATGTTTGGTGGTGCTGCCGTTGCTGACTCTCGAAGAGGAAGGTTGTTCTTGTCGAAAAATATGATTGGAATTGTCTTTTTTTCGTGAGGAAGTCTTTCGTATCAGTTGAGTAGGGGTGCTGTTCTTTCGTGGGTTACTGGTGTGGTGGGAGGGATGTTAGATGGTTCTGTTGCTGTGGAAGAAGTCTACTGTGGTTGAAAGGCCAGGACGCTTGGGGTGCAGGTCCCGACGTTACCAGTGCTGCTGTTATTGTCTCTGTTATCCCATTGAAGTCGCAGACGTTATTGGGGCTGTTCCTGTTGCTGTTGCTGCTGCTGATTCTGCTGTTGATGTGGCTGTGTCGCGGGTCGCACCACCGCCATCATCGCCGGTGTTGCGGCCTTGCTACTCTTCACTGCGGCTTATGATGTTGCTAGTGTTGCTGTGTTGATGCTGTTATGACTTGAACTGCATGTGTTTCGGGCCTTTGTTCTCCTGCTTCCGTTGCTGTTACTGCTGTTGTGACTGTCGCTGGTGATGGAGAGGTTCTGTTGCTTCTGTTGTTTCTGCTGCTTCTCCTCTAGTTCCGGCCACTGGTCATGTTGCTGTTCCTGTTCCCGCTGCAGCCGGTGACGCGACCGTTGTAGCGTCTATTGTTCCAGCTTAGTGGGAAGAGAGGCTCCTGCTGCTGCTGCTGCTGCTGCTGCTGCTGGACCTTCTGGTGCTCTTGAAGATTTCTGATATTGTTGGGGTTTCTGCTGCTCCTGAGGTTTCTTTTGCTCTTTATTTTCTTGCTGCTGCACTGCTGACCTGGTTCTTAATGCTGCTGCTCTTCGCTTAGTGCTATTGGTTGCTCAGCTGCTCCTACTCACACTACTTTTGTCTAACCGGTAATCCGTCTTTTTCTTCAGTTGAGCCTCGGTAACTGCTTTTTTATCCCATAACCTCCCTCTGTTTTCTTTTAACTACTCAGCTGCCTCTGCTATCCCTACTGCTGTCCCTACTGCTGTCCCTACTGCTGTCCTTACTGCTGTCCCTACTGCTATCCCTACTGCTGTCCCTACTGCTATCCCTACTGCTGTCCCTACTGCTGTCCTTATGCTGTCCCTACTGCTGTCCTTACTGCTGTCCCTACTGCTGCTGCAACTCGTGGTCTTCTTTGTTCTTGCCTTTGTCGTCTAGAGAGACACGAGAGAGCGAGGGAGGTAAGCTTACTGGCCATGGTGGTGACAGAGCGGGGCCAAGCCCACCTCCTCTCAAAACAAGAACCAACTCGACTTGTCCAAAGGCTGATGAGGCTCCGATTTGATCGACCGTTCGACAACTCGACCACTGAAATGTGTATAATTAATTTATCTATGATATTGGAATTTATCAAATTATCTGTCGCTGGACTTACTGATCATGAGACTGCTCAATTTTGGTAGTAATGGACCCCTGGACTGCTCGACTACAAGACACACCTACCTCAGAAACGCTCGACTACAAGACCCATCATATTCAGGAGTGCTCGACCGCTGGTACTAGTCAATATACTGCTCGACTGTAGGGCTACTCGACCGATGGAGTGCTCGACTACAGTAGTAATTGATCATTGGACTGATGCACCACTGGAACACTGCCTGAGATAGTCATCTTCAGTGTTGCCATCACCACAACTCTCACCAGTCTACAGTTACCACCACCACCCTCACCACCATTGTTAAAATCACCCTCATCTCCGCGATCATCACCGTTATCATCACACGACCAACAAATCACCAACACTACCATTATCACCACTTCCAACACCATCATACTCATCAACATAATCATCATTACTCATTCTATTGCCATCACCCAACTTAGAAGGCAACCTTCGGCATGAATTCTCGTGAGCCACAAAAAGTAATGAAAAAAGACAGTTGTAATGATCTCTGATGACCCAACGCCAAGTAAACAATGCATAAAAGTAATAAAAAGATACGAAAAAAATTCTAGGATTCACAGGCAGGGTATTCGAATTTAAGCATAAGAAACAAATGTTCCATCATTACTATTCACTGATGTGGTCTCACCTAAAATATTGTGATCAGTTTTGTTGGGAATAACAGACAGAATGGTGGAGTAAAAGTCTAGCTACTAAGATGGCTCCCGGATTGGGAAACAAATCATATGACAGTCGATTAGTTGATTTCAATCATTTAGCTTACAAAACAGGTTCTTAAGAGGTGATTTAAAACAGGTATTTAGTCACTGGAGTTCTAATCAATCTAATTTAAGAAGCTGTTTAAGACTAGACTTGTCTGATTTCACTTGTAGTAATAGATACAAACTCGTAGGCAAACGTTTTGCTTGTATGAGGCAAAGCAATCTCTCTTGAGGATTGTTAATAAATGGATTAATCTATTAATGAGATTAGTTGAAAGTAACACCAGTGGAAGGTTCATGTAATAACCTTGACAAATGCTTTACGTCCACAACTTACGTTACCTGACGTCCTCGTAACATTACCTGACGTCCTCGTAACATTACCTGACGTCCTCGTAACATTACCTGACGTCCTCGTAACATTACCTGACGTCCTCGTAACATTACCTGACGTCCTCGTAACATTACCTGACGTCTTGGTAACATTACCTGACGTCCTCGTAAGTCATCTGTTTGTTCAGTACTCATTACCACACTGATCTTGACGTCTCTACTACCACAACCTACCTGGAGAAGACCCAGTGGCCTGTTGGTTTTTTAAATTCCTTCACCATCAGTGCCCCCTTCACCGACACCACCACCATCAATGTCCCCTTTACCGACACCACCACCATCAGTGTCCCCTTCACCAACACCACCACCATCCTCACCCCCTTCACCAACACCACTACCATTATCACCCCCATCACCACCACCACCATCAGTGCCCCCTTCACCAACACCACCACCATCAACTGACCAGTGCCGGCAGTCCTGACTCAGCAGTGCCGGCCACCGGTCATTTAGCATAAACCCCATTGGTCGTAATGACGTGTACCAGTTAACTAGTGATTGGGTGTTATGGGGGGTGGGGTGGGGGAGCAGGGGATCGTAAGGTATGGGGATGGAAGAAGGGAGGTGGAGGGAGGGGTGCCAGGCGTACTGGGGGTAGTTCCAGATGTTACCAGAGGTACTAGAACACCCCAGCTGGTGAGGCTACACCACAACCAACAACAAACTGATGTCCATCTTACACGTGGCGGATGACAGGCTGTGAGGAGGTGCTGCCACCTGACGTCTGTGTATTCCTGCGTGTGTTGTGGGGAGCGAGTCTCACACTCGTGTTGCCTCGTCTTTTAAACTTGTATATGTACCATGTCTTTACTCTTTTGTTTCTGTACACACACACACACACACACACACACACACACACACACACACACACACACACACACACACACACACACACACACACACACACACACACACACAGATCAACGAAGGGGACAGTGTCCACTACTTCGAGAGATGCAGGGATAGGGCAACCAGACGACATCATATGAAATTAAGTCATGAATTTGTAAATAAGGTTGTAAACAAACACTTTTATAGCATCAGAGTTGTGGATGAATGGCACAGAGTGACTAGGGACATGGTTGATGCAGGCAGCATACATAGATTCAATAGGTTGTATGACTAGAGTGTTCAAGTGAAGGGGCCTTACCAGTGTATAACTGCCTCACCGTACACTACAAAAACACATAAGTAATGACATATACACACACACGATCTAAGCCAGGTACCCATTCATCGACCACTCCCGAGGGGGATGAACACCTGAGTTGGTTGGGGTCTGACTACCGCACTCGGGATTCGAACTTATGAGAACCCGACATTCGTGTGTGTGTGTGTGTGTGTGTGTGTGTGTGTGTGTGTGTGTGTGTGTGTGTGTGTGTGTAAACCACTCATATAACCTATGCATGGTCATATGTGCTCTATTTATTAATGGCTTAATTACGAGTCATAGAGGGTTAGCAAATGTTTCATATATCTATTTTTTCTATCATTTGTTATAAAAAAATTTGCATAAGCACCCACGTCTGTACGTGTTGTACACTGAACAACTCGTTACTCTGTTTGCTGTGGTGAAATTCACTCAATTTCACCCTTGTTGCTGTGAGTCGAATGTTAAAGTTTACTGGATGATTTCACCTGGCAAGTTCCACTGCGATTAAGAATAGAATATATAGTAGGTTGGTACTGTATGTGGTAGACTGTATATGGTAGACTGTATATAGTAGACTGTATATGGTAGACTGTATATGGTAGACTGTATATGGTAGACTGTATATGGGACTACAAGATGTTGTCTGGTGCTGGTACTGCCACATGTCAGGTTAGGTTTCTGTGGACACCAGAGCCTCCGCCAGGTGCTCAGATGTGGAGTTACGTGTTAAGGTGATAACTCGCACCTCCACCTGCTCATCATAAACATCACAATCTGCTCCCAGAAAATGTAGGAAAAAAATATCTCGACAAATTATAAGATGGATTGTCAGTGATGTGTTGTGAGTGACTGGAAGATATCGTGAAACTTGTGAAGTAATGTGATGTTCCCTGGCTTTCATGAACCTATGTAGATGTGCTGTAGGTTGTTGAAGGTTATGAGCTACTGAATGGTCGTTAAGCCAGAAATCGTAAACAAACATTAAACATAAAAGATTTCAAATAGTCATATTGATATCACTTGAGGAACGTATGTAGATTGTTATATTCATTCGTAACAGACAATTAAAGGTCACTGAAGATCTATTCGAGTCATATGTCAAGTATACGTACGGCAAATACCGTTTGATTCTCAGAGCAGTTGCCTGATTATCTGGGCTTTAGACCTGAAGCTCGTCATGGTCGTTAAGGCCGGCAACGTCAAGATATAACTATCGATCGTAGACACTTGTAAACCTTCAGGTGAACAAGATCATTCAGCAGCATCGGTGACTCACCGTGTGTGTACATCGTCCGTGAGTCTTGGGGGAAGTTGGTTACCTAAGCTGTAGGTCAGCCGTCTGCCAGGGTTACGTGGTCGTGAAGATCAGATCATAACCAGGTGTGAAACCATCCTGACCACCGTGGTCAGGTAGATAACACAGTGGTAAGACCATACACACTCTCACTGTGTTCAAGTGGATAACACAGTGGTAAGACCATACACACTCTCACTGTGTTCAGGTAGATAACACAGTGGTAAGACCATACACACTCTCACTGTGTACACGATCCTTCAACTGAAAATGGTTGGTTGGTTTGCTGTCGACTGTAAAGGTCATTAAGTTCATAACATCGTTATAATCATTAATGAAATGAATAACACTTTCTCTAAGTGTTCAAGATGACTTCAATATCTCACAGTCTCTCTCTGGAGAGTTGACCTGTACCGACGATATAAAGGTTAGTCGGTTATCTAAACTCTGAACGTATCAGCTTTTGTGATGAATTTGTAACAGCCAGCCAACGACCTCTGTGTCTATGGCTGAATCTTGGATTGGTTCATACCTGTACTATATAGTCACGTTCTTACACACTTATAAGAAGGTTCATTATGTTCGCTAGTGCTTCATCTGGGAAAAAATCAAATGTGAGATTTCCATACTTTCAAGATTATATTTTCCAGTATACCTAGCTAAGCATCGAACCCATGTACTTTAAGATTCAGCAGCACTCAGAGGGTAGGGTAACCATTTTGTCACGACTGCTCTTAAGAAAACAACCGTTAAATACAATGGGTGAAGGAGTGTCACCAAGTCCAGTCCGTTGCTGTTTATTAGTTCTGATGTAAGTTCATTACATTTTATTCGTTCTTGACATTAGAAATATTATAAAACTGTTATCCACTAATTCCGTTATTTGTTTATCTTAGTGTAAGATGTTACTAATAGTTTTATATTATCTTAAGATACAATTATTGTTCATTCACATTGTTATGTGACATACAATATAACATGATTTAATACTATGCACTTCATACAAATCTCTCCTATGAAAGTGATCCATGATCTACAGGATATTCTATACTCTGTTCTCGCGCTCTCTTATCTTACCTGTGTATCTAACATCCAGACACAAGCTATGAGTTGTTCTTAACTGTTATTGTCTCCTGGTATATGACTAACATTTGATATAAGTTAAAGCCTATAAAGCTATTCTCAGCCTCCTTGTTATTCTGACTTGATATATGCTAATCACTCCAAGCTTCTCACCAGTTATATCCTGGACCTTCTACTCATGACTAAATATATTTTATTTTGTGTTGTACGTCCTGATGACCGTAACCATTATCTTGTAATGAAGATGATATAACTTGTACGATGTTGATCTTTTTATGATACAGATACCATAAAGTTATTAATCTAGTGATACAGACACGATTAAGTTGTTACTCTAATGATACAGACATCATAAAGTTATCAATCTAATGATACAGACATGATTAAGTTGTTAATCTTATGATACAGACATCATAAAGTTATTCATCTAATGATACAGACATCATAAAGTTATTAATCTAATGATACAGACATGATTTAGTTGTTAATCTTATGATACAGACATCATAAAGTTATTCATCTAATGATACAGACATCATAAAGTTATTAATCTAATGATACAGACATGATTAAGTTGTTAATCTTATGATACAGACATCATAAAGTTATTCATCTAATGATACAGACATCATAAAGTTATTAATCTAATGATACAGACATGATTTAGTTGTTAATCTTATGATACAGACATCATAAAGTTATTCATCTAATGATACAGACATCATAAAGTTATTAATCTAATGATACAGACATGATTAAGTTGTTAATCTTATGATACAGACATCATAAAGTTATTCATCTAATGATACAGACATCATAAAGGTATTAATCTAATGATACAGACACCATTAAGTTGTTAATCTTGTTGTGATGAGTATAACGTTATGTGTTGAACTTATAATGAATATAACAACGTGTGTTGATCTTCTTATAATTCAGATAATATGACGTCGTTTGTTGATGTTGCTGTTATGTTGTTAATGACATAATATGTTTGTTGATGTCTTTATTTTTCCTGCAGTACTTCCCGCGGGCTGCGCTTGACTCCATGGTCAGTGAAACCTATGTTTGTTGTAGCCCAACACACTGTAGACTATGTAGATACTCTAGCTTCCTTAAGTGTCCCCTATAAGTAAAGTATCTTCCTAAATATTTCCATGTTAAGCTTGAGAAATATTATTAAGATGATTCTAATCTTAACAGTAAACAATGGTAAATGTTTTGAATTGCTTATATGTTTGTTCTGTTCAGTTAATATAGAGTCAATTTGTTTTGAGTAATGCATTTTAGAAGAAGTGGAATATATATATATATATATATATATATATATATATATATATATATATATATATATATATATATATATATATATATATATATATATATATATATATATATATATATATATATATCAAGGTAGATAGAAGATATGATTGAGTTTTACTTCATAGGATGTGGTATAATGTTAAAAGAAAACATTACTTTTAAGGTCTTTAAACTAGTGCTACAATTATGTATGTAAATGAGATATTAATTGAATGGTAGCCTACACAAATTAAACGAAGCTTTTATATTAAGGCATGCTTAAGATGAGGAAGAACTGTCTTCACTATATACTTCCAATTTTCCATCTGCCTACCATCTGGCGGAGATCATGACTTACCTTCACCATGTTGTTCCAGGGTTAGGTTGCATTATGGACCTGAAGGAAACCTGTTAATTTGGAGGTCAAAGATCAAAGTCACTATAATGACCTCGGCTGTTTCTGTACGATAGCTCGACTTTTCTCCTTTATGCCCATTACTGCCTGTACCTTCATTAGTGCTACAGTAGCCACTCTTACAAAAGCCACTCCCATGTCACACTGTTACAAAAGCCACTCCCATGTCACTGCTGTAGTAGACACTCCCACCATCACTGCTACAGCAGCTCCGTCCTTACTGCTACAATGGTTTCCCACATCATCTGTTTACTAAAGCAGCCCCTCCTAACATCATTGTCACGGCAGAGTCACTGCTACAGTAGTCCTGTACCATAATTGTTATCTTTGTGCCCTACGATACGGTAATCATTCTACCGTCATTGCTACAATATCATCATCCACCATGAATGTTGCATCAGCCTACTCCTCTTCCATCACTATTGCAATATCCTTTCCTACCATCACTGCTACGTTACCACTTCCTGGTAATGCCACAACCACCTCCTACTCTTCACAGCAGTGACATGTATCATTACCGTTACAATGACCCTTCTCACTGTCATCTTTACTGTATCCTTTTCCTTCATCATCACTGTAACAGTGGCCCCATCACTATCATGGCTGCAGTAGCCCTCACTATCACTGCTACAGTATCTCACTATCATTACTACAACAGCCCCTCACCATCACTGCTACAGTATCTCCTCACCATCATTGCTACAGTAACCCCTGACCATTACTGCTCCAGTAGACCCTCACAATCATTGCTATAGTAGACCTTCACTATCACTGCTACAGTAGACCTTCACTATCACTGCTACAGTAGACCCTCACTATCACTGCTACAGTACGTACTTGGTGCATCACCTTCCTAACCCATTCCCTGGAGACATTTCTCCTCCCCTCTGTATTAATCTACTCCAACACCGCCTGACTCCACCCTCACCCCCAACACTGCCTCACCCTACCTTCACCTCCAGTACTGCCTCATGCCACCCTCACCCCCAACACTGCCTCACCCTACCTTCACCTCCAGTACTGCCTTATGCCACCTTCACCTCCAGTACTGCCTCATGGCACCTTCACCTCCAGTATTGCCTCATGCCACCTTCACCTTCAGTACTACCTCATGCCACCTTCACCTCCAGTACTGCCTCATGCCACCTTCACCTCCAGTACTGCCTCATGCCACCTTCACCTCCAGTACTACCTTATGCCACCTTCACCTCCAGTACTGCCTCATGGCACCTTCACCTCCAGTATTGCCTCATGCCACCCTCACCTCCAGTACTGCCTCATGCCACTCTCACCTCCAGTACTGCCTCATGCCACCCTCACCTCCAGTATTGCCTCATGCCACCCTCACCTCCAGTATTGCCTCATGCCACCCTCACCTCAAGCACTGCCTCATGCCACCCTCACCTCAAGCACTGCCTCACTTCACATTCAGCAGTGGCTCCAGTAAACATCCTTGAATCCTGCCACACCACAGTTCCCTCCTCCCAAGGTAACGCTCTCTGAAACATGGTTATGATAGACACACAAAAGTATAGTCTTCATTCACACCTCCTCCAGTAACGTCCCACCCTCCAGCAACACCATAGCACCAGCAACACCCCACTACCAGCAACACCACACTCATCAGTAACACCACACCCACCAGCAACACTACATCCACGGACAACACCAGGAACACCACACCCACCACCAACGCCCTTCAACAATATCCCTTTCAAACCACATCCATAATTCCATCTTCCTGTCTCTCCCACCCTCCGTACCAGCTCTGCCACCGTCATAACCTTCCCTAATTCTCCCTGTCCACCACCACCGTCACCCAGCCCCATCCACCACCGTCACCCAGCCCCATCCACCACCGTCACCCTGCCCCGTCCATCACCGTCACCCAGCCCCGTCCACCACCGTCACCCACCTCCATCCACCACCGTCTCCTAGCCAACTCCCTCACCAACACCAACCGCCCTTGGCTTCCCCTCAACGAAATATCTCGCCAGCATGGCTCCCCCCACCCCCAACTTCTCCCTCTTCTCCAACAAGAGCATCGTCCTCTCCGTGAGAATAACAGTCCATGTCTGCAAGCCATCTGAATAATACTGGTCATAACTGCAATATACTTGAGTGATGCTTGGCCAGCCTCGCCCAGCTTCGTTATGCCGGCCATTCCCTTGTGAACCCGAACTGGTGCACGCTAAGCCTATTTGGAAGAGAGGGGCCGGCATAGGATAGTTGAAAGCTATTTTGGACGATGGCCGAGTGGGAGGGCGAATTTGGGGAGGGGATTGACTCCCTAGACCACATCTCCCGGATAGTTTGGGGAGGCTAGAGGGCTGGCTAGTAGCAGGATACTAGAAGTGTTGGGTCGGGTAATGAGCTAGTTCACTCCTCGGAGAGCAGAGTAGGAGGCAGTTCGATAGTTAGCGCCTTGGATAGATTAATGAGAAAATGACCAAAATTATCATCATTATATTATTATTATCATTATTAGCATTATGATTATTAATTATCATTATTATTATTATTATTATTATTATTATTATTATTATTATTATTATTATTATTATTATTATTATCATTATTATTATTATTATAATTTTAATGATAATAATGATAATAGTGATGATGATAATGATAATAATGATAATATAATGATGATGATAATAATGATGATAATAATAATGATAATAATAATAATAATAATAATAATAATAATAATAATAATGATAATAATAATAATGATAATAATGATAATGATAATAATGATAATAATAATAATAATGATAATAATAATAATAATAATAATAATAATAATAATAATAACCTTTCTTTCTTTC
>NC_092292.1:21326495-21411495 GCF_036320965.1 Panulirus ornatus
AACAGTTTCAACGGTTGAGACCGTGCGTCAGGCACTGTATTATGCATTGGAAATACCTACTAGTGGGTGCCATTAAAGTATGAACCACATTTTTCGCAATACACACGTTTTATGTAAATGTTATATTTCTGTTATTGAAAACTATCGTGCATAGACTATTGGTTTTAAGGTGAAAAAAAGATTTTTCTTTCTTCATTATCAGTCAAATAATACAGACCAAATATTTTCTTTTCGGGTGGTAGAAAATTGAAGTAGTTGAGGGATGTAAATAAGGTAAATATTGGTAAGTGTGGAGTGAAGCCGCGGGTCTGGTGTTGTGCTGCAGGAGACGAGACCCCGAAATACTCGGGCCTTAATGGTGATGGTTGGAGGTAATTGTATTAAAGGAGGGACTAGTTGTGGCTAATGGGTACCGCTGCGAGTTATTTGAGACGTTTGACCACTAGTGCACAATAGGGGTGTGGGGGTACGACCAGGGGGAAGAAATGGTGGTGGAGGGAAGCAGGGGGTCGGCCGGTACGTCGTACAACCCTGCTGCACTTTGCATGTTGGATCGAGTTCGATCGTAATAGTTCCATCGTCCAACTGTGCCGTCCTCCAAGCCGATTGGCTCCACTTTCAGCTCTGACGCGAACCTTCCAGCCACCTGTCCATACAGTCATCGCCAGCCTCTGTTCACGTAACCAACGCCAACCACAGTCGGCACCAGCCACCCTCCACGCTGGACTTTTCTTGTCGATCGAGTTCGAGTGGCGCCGCCCGCGTCACCCAGCTGCTCCATCGTCCACATTCATCTGCTCCACTGTCACTCCTGACGAGTACCATGTCTGACCTCAGAGTGTGCCTCTGTCAACATCAGGCTCTGTAGTTGTTAGTAATTCGCTTGCCATCGTCATCACAAACCATCATCATCCTTAAAATGTATCAGATCGCTATTACTGGTCGAACAGCCGCTCAGTGCTAACACAACTGCAAAAACAATTTACCCCTTGAAGCACGATGGTACGACCCTTGAGCACAATTGTGCGACCCTTGAGCACAACGTTGCGACCCTTGAGCACAATTGTGCGACCCTTGAGCACAACGGTGCGACCCTTGAGTACAACTGTGCGACCCTGGAGCACAGCGATGCGACCATTGAGCATATGGTCCCAACGACTCTAAGGTGTGATGATATGACGTTACTTGAGAGTCGTAACGTCGTTCTTAAGGGATCACTACACTGATATTGTTAATAGCACAGATTGCCAGTGTTAATATCACAGACTGCCAGTGTTAATATCACAGACTGCCAGTGTTAATATCACAGACTGCCAGTGTTAATATCACAGACTGTCAGTGTTAGTATCACAGACTGCCAGTGTTAATATCACAGACTGTCAGTGTTAATATCACAGACTGCCAGTGTTAATATCACAGACTGCCAGTGTTAATATCACAGACTGTCAGTGTTAGTATCACAGACTGCCAGTGTTAATATCACAGACTGTCAGTGTTAATATCACAGACTGTCAGTGTTAGTATCACAGACTGCCAGTGTTAATATCACAGACTGTCAGTGTTAATATCACAGACTGTCAGTGTTAATATCACAGACTGCCAGTGTTAATATCACAGACTGCCAGTGTTAATATCACAGACTGTCAGTGTTAGTATCACAGACTGCCAGTGTTAATATCACAGACTGCCAGTGTTAATATCACAGACTGTCAGTGTTAGTATCACAGACTGCCAGTGTTAATATCACAGACTGTCAGTGTTAATATCACAGATTGTCAGTGTTAATATCACAGATTGTCAGTGTTAATATCACAGATTGTCAGTGTTAATATCACAGACTGTCAGTGTTAAGTCCATGAAATGTTAGTGTTAATATCAGGGACTGTCGGTACCAGCTTAATTAATTGTGTTACAACGCTAACCCAAGCATTATCAGCGCTAATTTAGCGGACTGTCAGCGCTAACTTAATAAATCATCAGGCTCAGTTAGATGGGGTGTCACCGCTAAGTTCACATAAAATGGACTATTATAGTATATTGTCATCACTCTATTAAGGGAGTTAAGTTAGCGCTGCTGGCCATAACTTGGTCACGTGTCAGACTAATTACTCGGAACTGAATGGACTGTCATAGTTGACCTTGCGAACCGCCAGCGTTGACCTGAGGCGCTATCAGCTCTTAAGTTATTGATCAACGTTATTTTCATGCGCTATCAACGCCAACTTGATGCTGTCAGCGATAATGTGCTTGAGAGCTTAAGATATCTAGACTGACTCAGTTTAATAGTCTATAAATTCCAGATTAATTATTGTTATCATAAACTACAAGAACTGCTTGACCTCTGCATGCTTCTCAGCTCCACCAGGATGGTATTTAAACGCCAACTGAATAGATTTTCGTCAGTAAGTTAACGGACTGTTATGTCCAACTTATGAACTTTCACTATTAACTATATCAACAGTTCTCAATATAACTGTCAGAGAACAGAACACAGACTGCTGCCTGACTCACGTACAGTTCACAGAGTGGCAGTGCAGGAATCACTGACTGTGTCAACTGTCGTCGTCGTTATGAAGAATAAAACTGGTCTGATACATTGTACGAATGACTGATCGTTTGTTGTAATCAGTGAACTGAGAACGTTATGAGAGCGCCATCTTGGTGTGTAGTGACCGTCCAGCGTTGATGTATGGGAGGTCAAGTTGATGTATGGGAGGTCAAGTTGTAGATTATGTACAGTGATCACACAGGCAGACTGGCTCTGCACTGAAGAATAAATATCCCTGACGATCCCGTCCCTACCAAACCTTAAATAAAAATTAAATGAATTTTGGATAAAAAGGTATGATGCAGAGGCCGTAGCCAGGGATATATGCCGACATCCAGTGATTAATGCCAGCTCCCAGAGATAGACATCTACAGCCAGAGATTAAAACCCACACCCGGAGTTAAATACCCCAGAAATGAATTCCTACACCCAGAAGTACACACCTTCCCCCAGAGATAAATGTCTTCCCCTAGAGATGAATACCCACATCCAGAATGAATACCCTCCCCATTATAAACGCTCACACCTAGAGAGGAGTGAACATATCCAAGCGCCAGTCATGCACGTGTAGACTCGGCTCAGTCAAATTATTATTTAAAAAAACTCAGTTATTAAGGAGTGGCATTGATAAGTATGCCATGTACATCCAGCCGAACACATACACCATACATGCACCAACACATGGATTATACAAGCTGAGATACACATGCACATGCTGAGGTGATACATGCACATACATACATGGAAATGAAATATACTTGCTGGGGCATATCCATACATACCACATCATTTTATACATGAACGAGATATACTAATTAGGGACACATGCGCACAGGAAAATATACATCATTAAACAGGAATGTAAACATCGAAGACGTGGGTTCACATAACACACAATTAACATCCCGAGCATAGAATCATTACACAGCCCATAGAATTGTTAGACAGCCTATAGAATCACTAGACAGTCTATATATAATCGCTAGAATCAGATTAGATGACTCTATAAGATGCTAAAGACTAAGACAGCCCTACAACGTGTATCACAGGCACTGACAAACACACAAGTCATCCCTAGAAGCACGAGGAAGCGCCTGTGGTAAACAACACAAAGAGAACCAGTCACAGTTAACAATAACATTAACAACAACACATTAAGGAAAAACAACAGCCATTCAGGAAAGTATGTCTGTACAAGACTGGTCTGTCGATAGTTCCATTAACGGATCAAAAACCTCCCCTCGGCCACATCTTGAACAAAACATATAAAATAGGCAAGCGACACAAAGTTAAAGAAAAAGAAGAATGTAAGAGATCTAAGGACTAGAATAACATTCTTTTGGAGCACGAACAGATCGTGGCAGTTAGGAAAGACATGAGAAGGTAAAGAGTTCCAAAGCTTAGCAGTGCAGGCAAAGAGACAGACATCACAACGCCTCACCATTGAGTTGACGAGTACCATGACGTAATCACATGACGAAGTGGCAGGCCAAGTATCATGTGGTCAAAGTAATGGCGAGGACATACAATCAACCAGCTTATGGAATATAAGTAATATAAGTAATATTAAAAAAGAATGAAGAGAGAACCAGCATTAAGGTTGATCGACCTGATACCAAGACAGTGGAAAGTATGAAGATAGGAAGTAAACGAATCTTCCCAGAGATGTAACGACCAACACGCCCCTCACGGTACAGTCCTCTCAGTCAGTAGAACAGACAGATTACCGGGATCATTACCACGAGCACAGACACCAGCGCAGACAGAGAAGAGAAGCGCAATCACGCACACGATGCAAGCCAGCACACACACACACACACACACACACACACACACCCTATACTCACCTCTGGCTCATCATGGGGGAAAATATTTCATCACCCCCGCAACACAACCTTACTTAAATATGAAATACAACACTGATTTAAGCCCCAAACTTTTCATAAACATGCGGTAGATCCCACCAGAGCTGGAGGCTTTTATCAACGATAAGAAAATACAGTTTTTATTTCCAGAACTTGGTAGCGCAGTGGGAATTGATTTTAATATAAGAAAACCGATAATACTTCGCTGGGTAACCATGACGGAAGTGGAAAGTATTGTTGGTATTTACTGTAATGCTTTATGTTAGGTTAGGTTAGCTAAGGTTATTGTTGTAAATGAGATAATCAGCGGAATGTTATGACGTATAGCTAGGTAAATCATTATATATATATATATATATATATATATATATATATATATATATATATACAAAATTGACGTGGGTAATTTTGCCCATGTACGTGTGTGTGTGTGTGTGTCTGTGTGCGTGTGTGTGTGTGTGTGTGTGTGTGTGTGTGCTTGTGTACACATCCCTGCATATGATTGGATATTTACAACTGTTATGATATTTTCAATCGGATTCCCAGAATTACATGAGTCACACATTTTCTTGTGTAGAGAAGAATTAGTCCATCATACATGGCAGAAGTTAAGACCTCCCTTACACTCTCGCTGATCTGCTACTGCTGGCAAAAATCTCTCACCAACATGTATGTAGGTTTTCATATAATTCTGTACATCAAATTTACATATTGAGAACGAGTTAAATAAAGATTCAAACAGGATTTCAGTATGAATTTATTCCTGTTTGTTGCGTTGATATTCAGTGGTTTGTCGGCAGTATAAGGGTGGATACCACTATCATTCCCCAAGTCTGGTCGTCACCATAACGGTGAGAGTGTACGATATATGATCTAGGAATCAGCAGTGTCGTCACTCAAATTTTCTCTCAGATTTTACTCACCAAATTCATAAATAGAAAGTTGATAACATAAGAAATTATTAGCAATGATCCCTTGGGCTAAACCCTGGCAGTGTATGTGATAATTGGGTTGTTTGTAATAATTGGTTGTTTGTTACTATCACTTTGAAGTTCCTTACTGAGCTGCCCGCCAGGCGCAGCGGTCAACCCCCTGGATACAGAGCACTGATACAGACTGAACAACAGCGGCACAGATCTGTACAACAGTGGTAAGACCCTGTACAAGTGGCACAGACCTGTACAACAGCGGCACAGGTCTGTACAACAGTGGTACGACCCTGTACAACAGTGGTACGACCCTGTACAAGTGGCACAGACCTGTACAACAGCGGCACAGATCTGTACAACAGTGGTACGACCCTGTACAAGTGGTACAGACCTGTACAAGTGGCACAGACCTGTACAACAGTGGTACGACCCTGTACAACAGTGGTACGACCCTGTACAACAATGGTGCTACCCTGTACAACAGTGGTACAGCCCTGTGCAACAGTGCACGGCCCTGTACAACAGTGCACGGACCTGTACAACAGTGGTACGGTTCTGTACAACAGGAACATGGAGAAAAATCAGAAGCGAAGAGGGAGAAGTTTGATCAGCTATTATCGTCATCGTTAATTACAAGACTTGATATCATACACGCGACCCATTCACAGAGGGGCTGGTCGGAGAGAGAGAGAGAGAGAGAGAGAGAGAGAGAGAGAGAGAGAGAGAGAGAGAGAGAGAGAGAGAGAGAGAGAGAGGGCATTCATCAGGGTGTCAAAAAAAATGCTCCCGATTGGTTGTCACTGTTGTAATTAAAGATGAGAAAATATCAAACAACAAATTTCTGAATTACTGGTTGGGTTCTGGGTAGCCTGGTATCAATAGTTTGTTTACCATTGACGTTAATGGCTTGGTGCATGTGTGACATTAAATGTGTTATTCATTGCAGGTGCTGGCTTGTGGGGAAGGCTGTAGCAACATAAAGGTCGGTACAAACACTGTTATACGCTGATTATGAATACGTGACACATGTTTATTTAGTTAGGTAGCAGTAAAGGTTAGCTGGTGTTACATAAGATCACTGAGATCATTTGTAACACTTGTATTTAATGAAATATTTACACGAGTACCATATTGTGGGTCGGGCACGTCTTCTGTTGTAGCTGGGGAAACACGAAGGAAAGATCTCCGTCAGCATCACTGACTGATGCTTCGTGAGGAATATTGATGAATAATAGTTTGGTGGTGAATAACATCTATAGTCTTGAAGAACCTTCAGAAGGCTCGACCATCTGATGAATAAGTGTTATTTACTTTGTTATCATCAGTTGTCTGACATGATGGTTCACCATGACTTCCCAAGACGACAGGTTTCACTTTTAAGCAACAAATGTTGTGTTTTACGTCCTGACTGTGTTGACCATACAGGTCGCACTTGGTCAGGTGCCATTCTTGTCCAGCTTCGTCTCTTGAGCGCTGCTGTGCGAGCCTTGAACGCGACGTCACGACCTGTGGGTATGATTGCTTGGTCTTTGATCAGGATAAGATCAAAGGCCATTCCATCATTACCAAGAGTCGTACCGTTGTACTTTAGGGTCGTAATGTTGTATTCAGGGGTCGTAAAGCCGTACTTGAAAAGTCGTATCGTTGTATGCAAGGGTCGCACCGTTGCACTGAAGGGGAAGAACACCAGACTCAGTAAAAAGTGTCTCCTCAGAGACAGGGCGACTCCGCTGGCCGCCCTCACCACGTCATCACGATAAAGAAAAAAAGAATTCGTTTTGATCAACATTAAACTGTAGACACAGCGTCGCCCTCGAATTAGGTTCTTCCAGTGTCTTCAGCTGTAGTATTACTGAGTCAGTGGTGATGGTGAACGCAGTGCAAGCCACTACATCGCAGAGAAAAGAGTGTAGCGCAGGAGAAGCTATGACAGCGCATGTCGAGCGCACCCGCGTCGCCTGTGAGGTCTGCACGTAACTGTGTGTCTTGCTGACCAGTGTTGGCGCAGTGCGTCACAAGAAGGGTCACGACGCTTGACCTGTCTAGCTACTGTGCCTTTCTATCTACCTGTCTATCTATCTATCTATCTGTCTTCTATCTATCTGTCTATATGTATATCTATATATCTATCTATCTGCCTATCTATCTATCCATCTATCTGTCTATTCTCATATCTCTCCTCATATGTATGTACATACTTATGTATCTCTCTCTCTCTCTCTCTCTCTCTCTCTCTCTCTCTCTCTCTCTCTCTCTCTCTCTCTCTCTCTCTCTCTCTCTGCTTATGTGTTTATCTACTGATGTATTAATCCCTTCATCAATGTATCTATCTGCATACCCATCTATCTATCGATCTACTCTGCTGGCCGAGATGCACAGCGGTGATCAGTCCTCATTAGCCCGCCTCGCCGCGATATACAAACACAGTAATTACCTGCTCCTAATGACCCATGACGGAGATAAATCCCCGAACAGGTGATAAACAAGGTTAAGTTAATTGTGCAGCTAAGTACTCCGTCAATAATAATCCCTAAATAAGGACTAATTATGTGAGATTTGGATAGCAGTTGATAATCAGCTTAATAGGCAGTTATTCGAATTAGGAAATTGCGTCTCAAAAAGCGTGGAACCTTTCTTAAGTTCCTCCAATTGGATCTTGAAACCTTTTAGTGCTCTGGTGTGTGTGTGTGTGTGTGTGTGTGTGTGTGTGTGTGTGTGTGTGTGTGCATTCATTCCATTCTTTTGATTATGCCTAACGATGGCCTTTTGATACAGTAAGAGTATCATGATCACAACGGGGTGTTTCTAGTTATGGTAGGAACTGAAAGTATACTTAGTATTGCAGAGGAAACTTAGTATGATGGAATAAGACGAGTCTTATGAAAGCATCCGAGCATTGTAAGAGTAGTCAAGCATTATGGAGTGAGGGCATTATGTGTTACTGAGCATCATCATACGCGTTCTGCATCACAGGTGTCGTAGCTAAGTGTTATGAGCGCAGATGAACATTATAGATTCCTGAAGGAAACAATAATGTGTTTGAAGATTAGAGGCTGACTGGCCAGCTCTGGGTCGGTCTGCTCTCACCTGGTAACACAGCAAACTCACCCTTCTTGTAAGGGTATGACGGTGCAATCCCACCCATGTGGTCGGCGTATAACAAAGCATAATTCGTCTCTCTTATGAGCCTGCGGTGCAACAAGCTCCACCTGTTCTCTGTGCTTAAAGCACAACCCAAGAAGCTTTCTAAATAGCGAGATATGTTGATAACCCCATTACTGCCACAGTCCAAAACATCATCGCTCTTGATCTGTGATGATGTGATCTGATAATGATGCTGAAGCGCCTCTGACAGAAACATACACACACACACACACACACACACACACACACACACACACACACACACACATACACACACACACACACACATACACACACACACACACACACACACACACACACACACACACACACACACAGCAGTACCATTCATTACTCGGGCCTATAGCTGGCCCTCTCCACCTCCCTCCGAATGAATAAGGCAACATTATCTCCCTACCTGCACCCCTTCCCTTGTCTCACCCCTTCCATCCTTTCCTTCCCTCCCTCCATCCTCTCTCTCTCTCTCTCTCTCTCTCTCTCTCTCTCTCTCTCTCTCTCTCTCTCTCTCTCTCTCTCTCTCTCTCTCTCTCTCTCTCTCTCTCGAGATTCGTCCCTCCTGTCGCAGTACCCTCCACCTTCACCTACGTTCCTTCCCTCCTCCTTCCCTTCTTGTTTCCTTCCTCCCCTCCCTCCATCTACCTATGCCCCCCCCATCCCGTAATACTTTTCCTCTTCCCTCCTTTTCAACTTGATTCACTTCCCTCCCTTCCTCCCTACGCTCAGCCAGCCCGGCTCTCCCTACCTCCCTACAAGCCTCGCAGCCTCCCTACACTCAACTGGTCACCCCTTCTGCCCTTCCTCCCTCCCTACACTTAGCCGGTCCAGCCCTCCCTCCCTCCCTCCTTAAACTCACTGGTCCAGCCCTCCATCCCTCCCTACACTCAGCCGATCCAGCCCTCCCTCCCTACACTCAGACGGTCCAGCCCTCCCTCCCTCCCTCCCTCCCTCCCTACACTCAGCCGGTCCAGCCCTCCCTGCCTGCACTCGCCGGGAGAGGCCCACTGGTGATTAATTGTTTCGATAATTACGATCTCTCCCTAGCTCTCCCTACCTCTCCCGCCCTCTCCCCTTCAACCCTTCTCTCCTCCATCTCTCTCCCTCTTTCCTCCTGTTATTCCCGCTCCCTCTCTCCCCTGCTGCCACTCCACTCTCGCTTACTCTCTTTCTTTCTCTTTTATTCACCTTCGCTGGTTACTCTCTCTCTCTCTCTCTCTCTCTCTCTCTCTCTCTCTCTCTCTCTCTCTCTCTCTCTCTCTCTCTCTCTCTCTCTCTCTCTCTCTCTCTCCTTTCCAGTGGGCTGCATCACCCTCTCATTAGCTCAGCATATGTTAACATTCTTATGATTGATACAATGATTAGCCCAGCATCCTTCCCACCCTGCTACTCCCCCATCTTACCATCCCTCTTACTCTCCCTTTGCTTATTCTCCCTTCTCATACTCTTCCTCTCTCTAACCCCCCCCCCCCCTACTCCAACGCTCATTTCTCTCCTCTTACACCTCTCTCGCATCTCTTTACACCTGCCAGCCTGTACACCACAGGTTTAGGGGAGGTATAGTCAGGGGTGTTAAAGACCTTCTTCATACACCCCTGCATATATCTAGCATTCCTTCCCTTCACTACCTGTCCCTTATACATTTGTCTTGTACACTCCATGATACACTTACCTCTACACCTGTCTTGTACACATCTTACACTTATATTTTATAGTCCATGGTAACGTCTTCTACACCTGTGTTTGACACGCCTTGTTACACCTTCCCTACATCTGTCGTTTGCACCTTTTGCTATTTGTCCCATTTTACACCAGCCTATTACAACCTCTGCTTAACATTCACTTTCATTTGTCTTTTCCACCACTCACTACGCCTACCCTACACCTGTCGAATTACACCTGTCTCAATCACCCCTCACTACACCTCCACACTAGACCCTTGACCATCAACTTGTCACCTTTCTATTGTTCCTGGGTCAATCACGTAAACTTTTCCTCCAACTATCAACTAAGTTCTTTGATCCCTCCTACCTTCCATCTGCTTATCTCTTCCATCCCCCTCCATTCATCCCACCTCCCTCCTTCCCTTATTCACCTCCCTCCTCTTTCATCAGCTTGCGCCCCTCCCCCGTCATATATTCTCGCCTCTCTCTCACATCTACCCCTCCTTCCCACATAACTCGCTCTCCGTATCAGGTTCGCCCGTCACACACATGTTTTAACCCTCCCATATTCTCTCTAGTATACCATCTTTTTGCCTTTTCTTTCTACATGGGTTATCCCTTTCATATGCTCCTGTTTTTAGCGTTTTCCTTTCCATCCAGGGATGTGCCTTACCCCTTCCGCCTCACATCAGTTCCTCTCCCACTTTCCACTTAACTTCGACCTATTCCCTCCATTCCATGTGCCTCCTGGCCTCACCTTTCGTCCCATCCACCTACCATGACGTGCAGTCCCAACCTTCCTACTTTTCCATATCCTTCTCATAACATGTCCCTGACGCAGCGCTCACCTCATCTCTCTCTTCTGTTCGCTCTCTTAACACACAAACCTTCCCTCCCACAACTCTCCCAGCCCTCTCTCCCAGGACAAGCTCTCCCACCTGCCTCTCCCGGCGGCTGGTTGAGTGAGCCTGGGCCAGCACTGGGGCCAGCCCCTCTAATGATTAATTGTGTCGATAATTACCCTGGGCGGACGGGCGAGGCCGGACAGCGATGAGACGGGCATTACTTTGATGAGAGCGGATACTTGGAATTACTTTAATTAATGTGATCAATTACTTACAAAGCTCTGAATTTCATTAATGAATGGGTCAACGGTTGGTAAGCACGTCCCAGAGGCCCTCCAGTTGAGTGTGTTTGGGTAGAGGAACAAGGTGGACTCTGCCAGTGATTCTTTGTGTCCACCAGTGAGGCCCTCCTCCCCCTCTTCCTTCAGCACCCAGCCCCCAACCCAGTATCCAACCCCCCCCCCCCTCCCTTACCCCCACAACCCACGGATTTCCTATTTTAATCCTACAGGGAGGACGGGGGGCTGAACCAATGGGAAAGGGGGAGGTGGGAGGGCTCTGGTAAAGGGTTGAGTAAGGTTCGCCGAAGACTACCGCAGCTCATGAAGTGTACTGGTCGGGGATACAGTTCCTACTGTGTGCCTCCAACCAGGGACGGAGGAGGGTCGGGTGTGGTGGTAGCCACTTCTCTAGCCACATTAAACACCTCAGTAAGGAAGGGCATCTGTCCTTCGTCTGGGGGACGTGGTTTCTGCAGTGTTTCTTTAGCGGGTGGCGTCTGCCTGCAGACCGGACGACACAACCTTGTGATCATCTCCGTACAGGAGGACTTTGTCGATGGCAACATGAGTCTGGTTTACACCGGCGGTGGTAGTGATGGTGGTGGTAGTGGTGGTGGTGGTAGTGGTGGTGGTGGTAGAGGTGAAGGAGGAGTGTCTCAAGACGGTGTTGCTTTGATTACCAAACAGCAAAGGTTATAGCTAGGGCAGCGAGGGCGGTAGTGCCTGGGAGGTTGTGCTTACTTTTGTAGTGACCAGTGCCAGTAGCATGGTGGGTGGCAGTACCCACAACCGCAGTGAACAATACTATCGGTACATAACGTGGCTGCCAGTCAGGCAGTGCCACCTTACTGTCTGTAGACACGGAGGAAACTTGGTGATGTATACTGACCTCCAGTACCGCAGGTGACGTAACTATAAACATTTTCAAGAAGTATTCACAATGGATTGCTCTTCATCCGTAATACATCGTACGAATGATTGGTCAACACAGAATCCATTTCGAAGACGTGGTATATCATCAAAATTACAAGAAAATGATATTGTGTAATTAGATCTTTGCAAAGAAGCTGAAACTATTGCTCCTCATGCATTGAAAACATCTCGCCTCCGACACGAGAATGATCAAGTATTGCAAAGATCAGTCACGACTACACGTGACACACAGCCATATACATCCGTGAGACCACATCAGTCATCATCACCAACCAAACTACACATCACTGAAACGTTACTCAAAGAACATAGTCCATAACCCACGACAACCCAACCTGGACACCAGCTTGAAGACACCTGCGGCAGACTCCTCTCCCTCCCTGCCTCCCTCGCCTCACCCCCCCCAACTCCCCCCATCCTCGTTTGTTCTCAGGTAGCCCCCCCCCCCGCCCTCCCCCCATCATTACAACCAGCTATAATCTGAGTTGTCACTCTACGCCGACTCCTCAACAAGAAGATGAACTATACATTGAAATGCCCATACTATCAAGATAAACAAAGAAAACAACATTGGAATTTTAACTTACTGTCTTACTTTGCCTCTCAGAGCCACAGTAAGGGAAGCAGAAAAGAACAATAAGAGCAAGTGAATACCAATGTTCTTTGTTCTTAAAGAGAGAATGGTGTGAGGGAAGTTTCCTTGCCATACACACACACACACATACACACACACACACACGCACACACATACACACACACATATTATATATAATAATAGATACAATATGTATATATATATATATATATATATATATATATATATATATATATATATATATATATATATATATATATTGTTATGCATTTAATGTAGATGCCATGGATGGTTGTGTGCAGTTTGGAGGTGGGAGGGTCTGGCTTGGATGGTTGGTTGTAATAGTTTAGTAAAGTTAGTGTCATTGGTTGAGCCCACTTGATCCCTCGAACACACTCACCCCACACGTATCTCCCCTTTTGTCACCCCTCTCCCGTACCCCTCCAATAACCCCTTCCCCCTAACTTTAACACCCCCTAGCCCCCCTTAACACCGGTGGATCTGCCCAGGACCCTCCGTCGAAGTTAATGAAAAAATCCGTTTTATTACTTTCAGTGTTACTGGTAACGACACATGAACCAACGCAACCCAGTTTTATGTATCCACACTGAACTGATGAAAATATGATAATTGTATATATATATATATATATATATATATATATATATATATATATATATATATATATATATATATATATACATATATATATATATATATATATATATATATATATATATATATATATATATATATATATATATATATGAATGTATGTATCAACGAAACTACTCGATCACTTCCGTATCAAAGGAGGCGGGAGAACCTCACTGAGCCACAAGATGCTGATGCAGGTTATTGTTTTGCTCCAGGAACGTCGCTGATGACGCTACCATGTCTTACTGTCGTGCAGGTGCTCCGAATCTCACTAGTGAATGTAGATCTGTTTATAACCTGGTCACTGTCGGCAGGAACTAGATACACTGAAAACGTCACGTATAATGTAGTAACACTGAACAAAAAGATGGACATTACTGAAGTTGAAAGTTTCTCTGCCGTCACAGACGTGTGCAACGTCAGTACGTCACGAGCACTGGTCATGGTGGACATATAACACTAACTGATCTTTTCTCTTCATAATCACTTGCCTCCGTCTCAGCGAGAAAGCGTCAGGAACAAACGAACAAGTAACGGAACTGTAGTTGTCGCTGACGTAAAGCGACATGAAGTCACTACCTGCATTAAGCCTATTCAGGTATGCAAGTGTACACAGTATCTCTCACGAGGCCCATCAGCAGCTGATCAACTCGTCAGGTTGCTGAGGAAGTTACGTCCACAGAGCAATCAAGATATCTTACAGTACGTCGTGGGAAGCCTCAGATGTGACCAGAGTTTCTTCTATATAAACCCTAAGCAAGTCCGTAGTTCTTCCTGATTCTTGTTTCTCTCCTCATCTTCCGTCCTGGTCGTCGTTACTGTCCGGGCCGGCTGCTGTATACATCATAAACAGTTCAAGATAATTCTCCCGCGATAACACACATTACATAGTAATTAGCATACATTATAGACCGACCCAAGCGGCCGCTCTAACGAACACTTTTCTCCCTGTAATTTAGGTCCTACCGAACACTGGCCTCAGTCAGTCTCCCGCCTTTAACTCTAGGACACTGAATGCCATCCTCGGGGGGAGGAGGGGGGAACCTCACACTCTGAGACTCAGCCAGAGGAGGAGGCGGTGGTCCTGCTGCTGGTGATGACCTGGCCAGTACGTCCATGTGGCCAGGTGATACCGTGGGCCGGTCAGTGGTTACCACGTGAAGTCTGATGATAAGGTACCAAGCGGAGGGAAAACCTTGCTTAGAAGGCAGTCTCATTATACGGTCATTATCATAACAAAGGTGTTGTGCCCTTCTAACATGCAATATTAGCCCCATGCAAGTAGCTAATGCAACTCTAATGTTCTTTCTGCTGCAAAAAGAGAAACTCCTTATTTGCATGTCCATGTTTCTTTCATAACTTAGGAAAAATGTCGCGGGGTGAGAAAAATAGGTGAATGGACCCTGGAGTGGCTGGCGGATATGTTCATTATACTTAGCATATTTCTCGTTATGGACTGCTATGTTGAATCTTGTAGGTAGCAGTAGCTGGGTTAGCCTGGGAGTGTAGAGCACTGCTATGTTGAATCTTGTAGGTAGCAGTAGCTGGGTTACCCTGGGAGTGTAGAAAACTGCTATGTTGAGTCTTGTAGTAGTGGTTGGGTTGGCCTGGGAATGTAGTGTATTGCTATGTTGAATCTTGTAGCAGTGGGTGTGTTGGCCCGGGAGCTGGCTTCTCATCATTATCGTTATCATTATCATTATTATTCTCATCATTATTGTTATTATTATTATTATCATTATTATTATCATTATCATTATTATTATCTCCTCTTCCCCATCCTACTTTCTCCACTTTTTCTTCTTTTTTTCTTTGTTTTTTTTTTTAATTCCTGATAGGACACACGTGTGTATGCGTGTGTATGTTCGATTATGTGTATATAACGCTGTGGTTTTATCTGTGTGAACGTAAAGATGTATGTGCTGGTGATGGTGAGTATTGATGGTTGAGTAAATGTATTTGTGATGGTGAGTATGGTCACTGTGAGTGTGTTCGTGTTAGTGAATATGTTTACTGTGAGCTGTTAGAATCACTTCTTTATGATCCACGTCATTATAAAGTCACATGATGAACGTTGTGGTTATGATCCACGTCATTATAAAGTCACATGAATGTTGTCATGATGGTGGATGGGATGAACCAGAATTATGTACCCATGTTTCCCTCCCCATTCCCCGCTCCTATCCCATCTCTCCCTCCTCCCCTCCCAGCCATCTCATCCTAGCCAACACACACACCGTGAAGTCATTCTCACATTTTACACATGAAATATTCACAATCTTTTCCCACCTTGACCATGCCGTCACCCTTGACCTCAGCCCTGACCCAACAAGAATCACGGCGTTGCAGGTCACGTGACCCTTGACCTGAGCCGTGACCCGGCGGTGCCACGCGTCACTGCGGGTCACCTACCAGAACGAGACCTCGTGACTGGTGGTACTCTCATGATTGATACCAGGTCATTACCGACCCACACCTTATGGATGGCCGTCCGGGCCGCGGTAACGTGTGGCCGGCCAGAGTGACGCTTTACGGCGGGAGTGAGGGACAGTGACCCGTTACACTGGGGAAGGTGAGAGGAAAGTGATGCTTTATGCTTGGGAAGATGAGGGGAGTGTGAGGGAGGATCTATGGCAGTCACTCATAGGATGTCTGTAGACGGTGAGAGACTGGGCTGGGATAGGAATGATGGGACAAGCTGGGATGATGGGACCCGTTGAGATGATGGGACATGATAAGACACATTGGGATATTGGGGCATGGTAGCATAATGAGACACGTCGGGATGATGGGATACGCTGGGGCACGGTAGGATGATGGGACATGGTGGGACATCTTAGGATGATGGGACACGATGGGACATGGCCCATCTCAACTAAGCGGACGAGGAAGAAAATATTGATCAAGAAGCTGGGAGGGAGTGGGGGCAGATGGCCAGTTGACAGGAGAGAAGTGCGTACGGCAGTAAAGGTGGGACACAACACATTACCATGAGATATAACTGATGAAAATAGTTCATGGATGAGGAATGGCTGTACATGGCTGGTTGATGGAGAACACATGTAATTGAGTAAGTGAGAGGAAGTAACTAGTTAGTTGAGATGACTAGCAGATAATTAGATTTAGGTAGTTAGTTGAGAAAGATACTTACATATGGCCAAGTGAATAATAGGAATGGCTATAAATGCGTAATTGACACGGAATAGAATAATACGGATATTGGGTCATCAGCCGATCTACATTAAGATATGATAAACACATGGAGGGATGATGATCATCTGGTGAGTGATGAGAGAACTGACTGTAAGAATTCTGTGATGAGAAATAGTTTATTGGTGTGTCAGAGCCGTTCCTCATGGGTTTAGATGAACAGATATCAAATGGGTTCTTTAAAAATAGACAGACCTGAGATAGTTGGTTTAGAGAGAAGGTAATAACTGTCTGCGTGAAAAGGAAGAAAACATTACGCAGGTGTTATGAAACTACGAGTTGAGAGTGAAGATGATATGAAACGTTTATTTTAGAGGAAAGAATAGTTTATGGTAGCTTAGCCAACGATCGACATTTACCAGCTGTTTAAGAGAACATGAAACATATTGCCATTCATTCTAGTTCCCTGATCTGTGAAAATGAAAACGCTAGTTTGGACCAGATTTCCCTTTGTCCACTGGTTTATATGATATTTACAATAACCTAAATTATAATTATCAATATTGCACATAATACCAGCCACACAAGCCACAAAACCAGCAATTTCACGAGCGGAATCATTCATGTTGAGGACAACGAAAAATGCAAGTTAATACAACGGGTGTGGCGGTGCTGTGGTGGAGGCCATGCCTGTGTGGTTCTCTTGATGCGGAGAACCTCACCTGTATGGCCGGCCGGCAACTGTGGCAGAATATGAGTGATGACTTGAATGTTGAGGAGACCGTCAGCCCATGTGACGGCTGACGGCCGCGTAGACGGGGAACCAGGGATAGATGGAGGCACCTGGCCCTCTGGGGGTGTGGACAGGTGGCCAGGGAACAGTTGGAAACACCTGGCCCTCTTGGGGCGTGGACAGGTGACCAGAGAGCAGTTGGAGACTCCTGGTTTTCTGGGGGCGTGGACAGGTGGTTGGGTGATAGCTGGAGACAGCTGACCATCTGAAGAGGAGAAGTGGTTGGGAACAGCTGCAGAGAGCTATCCTCTGTGAGCATGGACAGGTGTTCAGGGACACTTGGCCATTTAGGAGCGTATGCAGGTGGCCAGGGAACATCTGGCCATGTGAGAGCGTGAGCAGGTGGCCAAGGGTCATGTGACCATCTGAGTGACCAGCTGTTCCTCGTGTCTCATTCCCTCTCAATTCCCCATTTCGATGTGGCTATTTGTCTTTTTCGATTTCTTCATTTTCTGCTTTTCTGTTTCTCTTCCTCTTCTGCTTTTACTCAGATCGATGAACTCCATCTAAATTCCTTCAAAGCATTTAATTCCTTTTCTTCCGTCCTTCAGATTACTAGATTCCTTTCTTTTATTTAGAACGTTAAAAGCCTTTTCTTCTTTCTTTAGAACATTGAATTCCTCAATTTCCTTCCAAGCATTAACTTCCAACAGCCACCATCATGGGGGCACGTTTACTGATGTTCTGAGATTTCTCCTTTTGTTCTTAAATGTTTTAGGCCTATTCTGTTTCTTCTTCCCAGAATTATCTCTAGTGGTATAGATTACTCTCTCTCTCTCTCTCTCTCTCTCTCTCTCTCTCTCTCTCTCTCTCTCTCTCTCTCTCTCTCTCTCTCTCTCTCTCTCTTTCTCTCTCTCTCTCTCCTTTTCAACCACTACATTAACTCTCACCTTTCCATGCCCTCTCCCCTTACTCTGTCTCTGATCCCCTCGTTTCCCTCACTCTCCCTCCCTCTCCCTTCCTCCCTATCTCTCCCTCCTTCTCCCTCTCCCTCCCTTTTCCCTCACTGCGTCTAGCTCTTCCACGTCCCTTCCTTCACCTCCACTTCATTTACCCTTTACCTAACCCTCCTCTCTATCTCTACCCTTCTTTCTCCCCTCCTTTCCCACCTTACCCTCCTTCCCTCTATCCTCCCCACATCAGAGCCAGTCCTGAGGAGCATCTCACTCCCGCAGGACGTGGCCAGGTCGTGACCCAGCCTCCCATCTCCAGATCTGAACATACGATGATAACGTACACTCAAGACACATGTTTACTCCCGCAATGTTGTTCGTTGTAATCTGTCCGGCGGTTGTTGTAAAGGTTCTCGTCGTTCTCTCCCAACTTCTCGGTAGTTCTCTTTTCATTTCATAGTCATCAACAAGACATGGGGAAAACATGCTCCAGTCATGACTATCTCGGGTATAAGTATATATGATCTGAGGAAAGAAAAGATCATCAGAGCTCCTCAGGTATTTGAAATCCTGACTCATAACGGTAGAAAGGTTAATGGCAGAAGAAAAGACGAAATATGGACGAGAATTTCACAACTTTGCTGTTAGAGAAGAGGAGGTATCATGATGGTCAATCCTCGTGTGGTCTGACTCCACATATAAACTGAGGGAAGCAGCAGCCGGACACGTGTCCCGGATCGAATCCTTGATGATAGAGACACACACAAACACCTGACGAGAGCACTTGGTGAAAGGATGCGTTTCTCATCCCACGAGAAATCTGGAGTTATACATAGTTCAGTTATCTTTGTCATCACTGTTATGAAGATCCTGCAGGTCCACTTCGCTGACCACTTGATTCACTCCACTGGACGACAAGACTTATCTTTGCTGACCATGCAGAACGCTGTGAATATTTCCCTTCTCGTTGATCCTCATTCTATCTCTACCTAGCGTTAAACAGTGTAATCATGTGATTTTCGTTGGGCATAAACCTCTCGTGGCCGTTTAAATATTAAACCACTAAAGCTCGGTTTATTGCAATAGAAAAATATGAACCTTTAGATGAGTGTGTTTGGTGTTCATCTTATGCGCTTCTCAGTTACTGTATACTGTATGAATTATAAAATGTATGTGATTCATATTGTATATATTTTATACTGTGTATATGCTATGTTCTATATATATTGTGCAGTGTCTTATATGTTCATCGTATAGTAAAGGAATGTATGATAAGGTAAAGATAGGAAGATGTACGACACAACAGTCCCTGCGATGTTCTGTGCTGGTTGTTCTTGGTCTCTGGATACAAAAGAACGGAATGTGGCGGATCTTTGAACATGAAATGCTCGAGGCTAATGTGTGGTGTAAGGCTGAGAGAGGTGACCTGGTTGATCTGATGTGGTTTGGACATACGGAGAGGATGAGTGTAGAAAGACTGAGAATTTACGTGTCTGAATGAGAGAGATCAAGGGGTAGCAAGTCTCACTTTGCTATGTTAATTGAATAAGGACATGGCAGCAAAATTTGATGCATATTTATTCATGAAGTTGCCAAAGCATTTTTCTTCTTGTTTTCGTTTTTTTTTTTGTTCGTCAGTTTCTTCTTTTCAGTATCTTCCGCGTCCGGTCTTGCAAGGGTCACAAGGTCACTCACGGCGGAGGTAGACAGTGTCATGGGAAAGAGAAGGAAAAAAGATATTTTAAAGAGCGGAAATAAAACCTTTTATCGGCTTCAAGTACACGATGGGAAAAATGCTCACCGGACGAAAAGCCAATATTTTCCGTCGGGTCACAAATCGTGGACAGAATGTAAACCTATTTCGATCTTCTCTGTGGCATATTTTTCCTGCGTGAGACTAATGGCGGCCAGGAAAATAGTTTTGAACAAAAGTCACGTGCTTAAGCAATAGCCCGGAACATGAAAATATTTGTTTCAATAATGTTTCCTAAAGCCATAAAACTGTAGTTTACGTAATACAGTTAGACAGAAGCATGCTAATAAGTTGCATAGGATAAGAAAACAAGCAAGTGATGAAATTTAAACAAGAGACTATTGTGAGTAATGTTAAACAAGAAGATGATTTAGTCAAATAATAGAGGTGGTTCAGACTGCAGCCTTAAACAATAAAAGTGGATCATGAATTAGTCTTAAACAATATATGTAGTTCAGATAATAGCCTCAAACATGAAAGATGGCTCTCGGTAAAACTTCGAATGATGAATAGCCTCAGCTGATATTGATAGTTCGAGCAGTTTCTTTAATGAATCAATTTTTTTTTTTCAAGTTATTCAACTCCAGTTGAGAAATATAGTAAAAGAAAATACACTGCAGATACCTACTGAGTGTTACTAAGAGAAAGGTTCTTGTGCCAAATATAAGATTTAAAAAATGGTAGATCCTGACATTACTGTAAGCTTCCAGAGCCAAAGATTCTGAAAATAGAGGTTCAAAATCACAAGTTTGTGTAGAGGCTTCATCAAGTCTTAAGGTTCTGAGCACAAGGGTATCGTACATCAAGGCTTCAGGTGCAGCTGTGGTCAGGCAGAGGAGCAAATGCATGTTTCCAATTATAAGATTACCAGGTCCATATAGAGATTACAATACTGGGGTTCCATCTATATGGATGCCATATATCGAGGCTCTGTATACATCAAGGGTTTTGATGAGAAGAATTACAGTTATCAAACGTCCAACACAATCCCTCCACACACGAGCAGGTGCCATATCCAAGAGGTTTTGAATATAAAGATTCGAAATACAATCGCACCAGTTCTAAGGGTCCCTAAGAATTGATCACATTAATGCATAGTCGAAATACAATATTCCCATATATCAAACATTTAGTGGGATACTTCTGGTCCAGTGGGATACTTCTGGTCCAGTGGGATACTTCTGGTCCAGTGGGATACTTCTGGTCCAGTGGGATACTTCTGGTCCAGTGGGATACTTCTGGTCCAGTGGGATACTTCTGGTCCAGTGGGATACTTCTGGTCCAGTGGGACACTTCTCATACACTCACATGAATACAAATGATCCAATAAAAACATTTCATGAAAAACGTTCTATGTAGGAATCCCGCATACGGATACCCCGAGCCACGTTCTCAAATACAAACGTTCAACGTTTAAACGTTCCTCAGACAAATGCTCCACGTTTAAAAGTGCACCATACAAACGTTTCTGAAGCAGTAGGAGGAGAACCTTCAGAACAATCTTTAAAACCATATATTCCCCCCATCACAGAGGACGCGATCCTCGAGCGTCAGTTCAACTCGCTACCGCTTGAGCGCTCTCACATGGCCTTCTTCCCTAGCTGATAAAAATGTAAATTAGCCTTTGTTTAACCCCAGATAATCGCGATGATCTGCTTATCATGGGACTGCCCAAGGGGAAATAAAAATCCGAGGGGAAGAGAGCGAGTCAGAGAGAGGACGAGAGAGGGAGATGATTTGAAACGTTTTTATAATGAGGGGAAAATTGCCGCGTTAAAATGCAAAATCATATACGGGTTGACGTTTCGCTCAATCCAATTTGTTTTGGAAAAGTTCTTTGTGTGCGTTTTTGGATAAGGCTGAGACCGCGGACGTTCTATTAGGTAATTATTCACCCGTTTCCCTTTGATTCTTTTAATTAGAGTTTATGATGGGGAGACGGCTAATTACGACTGGATTTTGTGGTTATACAGCCAGCATACAACGCCAGCATACAGCACCAGCATACTACGATATATCTCGTCACGGCTCAGGGATGTCTGTGTATTCTTTCACTGGTTCTCCTGTTATTTGCTACTGAGTATTCAGATGATGTTTTAACGTGTAGCGACGGAGTCTGTGTCAAGAGATACAGGAGTGACTTTTATGGATTTAAATTTCCCTTTGTACGTGGATGCGTGTGTTTGTGTGTGTATATCTTTGTATGTCTTCGTGTGTGTGGAAATGTGTCTGTTTGTTTGACTTTCTGTTGTTTATCTTATTATCTGTCTACGTTTACGTGTTTGTGTGTGTAATTATCCATTTTTCATTATGCATTTCATCAGCATGAAGAGTTCAGTTCCCGTGGAGCACCTTCCCTTGACCATCCTGTACCAAACTTACCTCGTCTTCAGCCGTAGCATATGTCAACGTCTACAGTTTCGTCACTTTCTTTCGTTTCTCCAATAATTTTCACTATAGACTCATTCCTTAACATCTTCCCCTGCTAGCAAGGTTCCTACTTACCATCATGTTGTGGTCCCTTGTTGTCTTACCTTTCGAAGAACTGCTCAATGTTGGCATCACGATACTGCTCTACAAACTTATAAAAATCACCCCTCACTCTGCTCTCCTTCATGGTGAGGCTTCTGACCTCTCACTGTTGCTCACTTCTCTTAATGCTGGTTTCATCTTCGTTGGCTTACTCTACACCTTATATGATAATCTGTCATATATATATATATATATATATATATATATATATATATATATATATATATATATATATATATATATATATATATATATATATATTTATATATATATATATATATATATATATATATATATATATATATATATATATATATATATTTTTTTTTTTTTTTTTTTTTGCTTTGTCGCTGTCTCCCGCGTTTGCGAGGTAGCGCAAGGAAACAGACGAAAGAAATGGCCCAACCCACCCCCATACACATGTATATACATACGTCCACACACGCAAATATACATACCTACACAGCTTTCCATGGTTTACCCCAGACGCTTCACATGCCCTGATTCAATCCACTGACAGCACGTCAACCCCGGTATACCACATCTACCCAATTTACTCTATTCCTTGCCCTCCTTTCACCCTCCTGCATGTTCAGGCCCCGATCACACAAAATCTTTTTCACTCCATCTTTCCACATCCAATTTGGTCTCCCACTTCTCCTCGTTCCCTCCACCTCCGACACATATCCTCTTGGTCAATCTTTCCTCACTCATTCTCTCCATGTGACCAAACCATTTCAAAACACCCTCTTCTGCTCTCTCAACCACGCTCTTTTTATTTCCACACATCTCTCTTACCCTTACGTTACTTACTCGATAAAACCACCTCACACCACACATTGTCCTCAAACATCTCATTTCCAGCACATCCATCCTCCTGCGCACAACTCTATCCATAGCCCACGCCTCGCAACCATACAACATTGTTGGAACCACTATTCCTTCAAACGTACCCATTTTTGCTTTCCGAGATAATGGTCTCGACTTCCACACATTCTTCAAGGCTCCCAGGATTTTCGCCCCCTCCCCCACCCTATGATCCACTTCCGCTTCCATGGTTCCATCCGCTGCCAGATCCACTCCCAGATATCTAAAACACTTTACTTCCTCCAGTTTTTCTCCATTCAAACTTACCTCCCAATTGACTTGACCCTCAACCTTACTGTACCTAATAACCTTGCTCTTATTCACATTTACTCTTAACTTTCTTCTTTCACACACTTCACCAAACTCAGTCACCAGCTTCTGCAGTTTCTTCATGAATCAGCCACTAGCGCTGTATCATCAGCGAACAACAACTGACTCACTTCCCAAGCTCTCTCATCCCCAACAGACTTCATACTTGCCCCTCTTTCCAAAACTCTTGCATTTACCTCCCTAACAACCCCATCCATAAACAAATTAAACAACCATATATATATATATATATATATATATAGAATCCCTGGAGATAGGGAAGAAAGAATACTTGCCACGTATTCCTTGCGTGTCGTAGAAAGCGGCTAAAAGGGGAGGGAGCGAGGGGGGCTGGAAATCCTCTCCTCCGGTTTCTACTTTTCCAAAAGAGGGAACAGAGAAGGAGGCCAAGTGAGGATTTTCTCTCTAAAATTATATATATATATATATATATATATATATATATATATATATATATATATATATATATATATATATATGTCAGATGAAGTAATGTACAAATAGCAAATAGCAAATAGCTTAGTTAGTAAAGAGCTTAGTAACATTTCTCTGGGAAGTAGAGTGCGAGAGTCAGTAGTCAAACCTTATCTGTAGCTTAATTACCAGACTAATGAACATATTTCAAGCCGCTGTTTCCTCGTAATGTTATTCCAGGGATACACTTAATTACCTTGTTTTATGGTACTTTCCTCCCAGTTGCTGCAAAAATTAAGACAATTACTTTAATTGTAATTTAAAAGACTGGACTCATTTAAAGCTAACATTCTGACATACTGCTCCTCGCGTATACCTCATGTATGATAATTCCTGTATGATGTTGGAGAACTGTATGTATGATAATTCCTGTATGAGGCTGGGAACTATGTGTATGATAATTCCTGTATGATTCTTGAATTGCTACGCAATGTATGATAATCGTATTATCTGTATTATCTGAAAAAAAACTATATTCCCTAATAGAGGATGATTGCCTTATGTTTGTGAGGTGATCAATAATCATTCAGCCATGTGTTGTGGCTAATCATACTATGATGATCAACATACCTATGGTGTGCACCATAATCATCTCACTACACCATTTAAGATAATTCCACAACTAGGTGTGTGAGATGACCGGAAAACTGCTTCTTGTAAGATATCATAACTATGTGGTACATGTTGATTACACTGCATCATATGTGATAACATTACTATGCAATGTTTGATAATCACATGACTATACGATGAAAATTAACGCATAACAATTTGTATTCTTTAATCATATAATTTCATTGTCTAACAAAATCATATATCTACGTAGTAAACTAAGATAATCTTATATATGATATATATATATATATATATATATATATATATATATATATATATATATATATATTTTTTTTTTTTTTTTACTATTCGCTATTTCCCGCATTAGCGAGGTAGCGTTAAGAACAGAGGACTGAGCCTTTGAGGGAACATCCTCACTTGGCCCCCTTCTCTGTTCCTTCTTTTGGAAAATGAAAAACGAGAGGGGAGGATTTCCAGCCCCCCGCTCCCTTCCCTTTTAGTCGCCTTCTACGACACGCAGGGAATACGTGGGAAGTATTCTTTCTCCCCTATCCCAGGGATATATATATATATATATATATATATATATATATATATATATATATATATATATATATATATATATATATATATATATATTTGATGTAGCAAAACCACATAACTGTGTAATGTGACATAGTCACATAAGTATGTGGTTTATGATAAGAGCAGCAGGTCTCCAGGCTGTAATAATGAGAGAAAACGTGGAGTGGGTCAGCACCCAGCCCACTGACCACACAGGAACTCACTGTGTAGCATTATTGGTTTTAGTTTTCTAAATTGTTTCATTTCAAATGATCTAATTCAGCCAACGTGTCAACGTGTTGCCTTTGATTAAAAGGCTATGTTCATTTTGGCGCGTCATTACATTGTAATATATTATTTATCTAGAATATAACGTGAGAGCTGCCAATATATGCATTAATATACTATATAATAATTATAATATTATATTCTGCTTTAAAAAACTCTATAAATAATTTAGTTTGATAGCTGATTAAACAATTATATCAATATGGGCTCTTCTGCTGTTTTGCATAGCTGGTAGCGAGCGGATGTATTGGTTGATGCTGTATGTTGTATGCTGGGGTAGTGTCTGATGTATGATGGGGTGGTATATAATGTATGCTGAGGCAGTGTATGATGTATACAGGGGTAGTGTGTAATGTATGCTGGGATGGCGTGTATAATATGCTCGGGTGGTGTATGATGTATGCTGGGGTAGTGTAAACTTTATGCTGGGTCGATGTATGATGCATGCTGGGTTGATGTTTGTTGTATGTTGAGGTGTTGTATGATGTATACTGCGGTGGTGTATGATGTATGCTAGGTGATGTATTAAGTATGCTGTGGATGGTGTATGAAGTATGGTGAATCATCGTATGAAATAGTAAATCCTCACTCAGAGCATATGTTTACGCATTACGCACATCTGTATTTCACAGTGTATTTCCACCCAAGGTTTATGTTGAACCACATAATACACGCATCATAGTCGCCTGGGTTATCCACTCTTGTAGTACTTCAACCGACTCACTTCCTCTGTGTCGGGTGTATCAAGAAATTAGCAATCGTGAGTCTCGTGTCTTTATTCCTTCAGACCATGACATCTGTAGGGCCTGTCTTGCATATGAAGAGGTCATCCAGCCCTGCCAACCCTTCCAAAACCGTAGCAGGGCATTTCCAACCTTCCGGACGTCCCGTAACACAATGATTATGTTTTCCTGGAACAATACAAGGCCATGATATCCCCCTTTTTTTAGAGTCTCATAGAAGCGACAGTTCCTCCAGAAGGGACGGGACATAAGTCCAGAGGATGAGGACCAGCCCAACACAAGCCAAACACAACATAACCATAAAAACAATCCCCTCGCAACACACAATCCCTTACGAAGCAACACAACGCAACACGAGAAGTTCACTGACGCAAAACAACCCTTCCGGACGCAACACAACGCAATATTAACCCCTTCTAAGTGCAACAGAGGTAGGCGGCGTTAGAGTAGGAGGACCAGAGACACAAAGGCAGGAGGGGAGAAGCCCTGTGACCGACCCAACTTTTGTTATGATAATAGGCTGGCCTAATGACAAAATTATGCTCACCCTGGTGTACAGCAGCAGACCTCTCCCTCCCTGCCTCCCTCTCTGCAGCCTCCTGCTGCATCCTGACAGCAGACCCACCCCTCCTTCCAAGCCTCCCTGCACTCTCTTGCTATAGCAGCAGAACTCCCCCTCCCCCCTAGCAGCCTCCTGCTGCTGCTGACAATTTCACCTGCTAATATTGTTGCGATTGCTTCTCCTGCTTCTACCGTTGATACTTTAGCTGCTGATGATGATAGTGTTCTTGCTGAGCCTCCCACTCATGCTGCTCTACTGGTCCTTCTGTTTTGCTGCTGCTGCTACTGCTGCCGTCACTGTCGCTGCTCCCGCTGCTATAGCTGTTCCTACTTCTGCTGCTGCTTCTGCTGCTGTTGCCCTCTACCGGTGAGAGCACCACCCCCTCCCCATGCCCTCCACTCCGTTATGCTGTTCACAAACCTGTTCACTCAGCCTCCACTCGCCCCAGTTATACTCGATGCTCCCGGATGTTCTTCCACCCAACTCCTCTGTTCATTGCTTTCCAACTGCTCATCCATTCTCCCCTGTACATCCAGCCCCATATCATTTTACTCTCCTATATTCATCCACCTTCTCTTCTTCATCCACTCCCCTTTGTTCATGTGCTCCCCTGTTTATCCGCTCCCCCTGTTCACCCACACTCGCCCGTTTTACACACACTTGTGGTTGTGGGACTCCACAAGATGACCTTTGAGGCTCCGCAGTTCGAGTGCCGAGCAGCTACCCACATGAGGAACACAGGAACACGTGCTCCTTCTTCTTGTCCCTCGTCTTCACCCACACAGCAGTCAAGGTCCCCTCGCTTTGTCACTTGCCCCAAGTTCTTCACACACACAACCACTTGCTGTGTCCCTCGCCTCCAGCCAGCTGTAAGGTACATGTGTTCACACCGGGCTGGCTACAGCTGCAGGAGACTCAGATCAGTAGTGATGTGGTGCCATCAGAGGCAGTACCAGGATCCTGTGGTGCCATCAGAGGCAGTACCAGGATCCTGTGGTGCCAGGGATGAGTGGTGCACTCTACCGGACTGAGGCCTCCATATGGCAGGGGAGAGGAAGCTCGCTGTGGGGCCGCCCTGACCCCCTCTATACTCTACCCACACACACACACACACACACACACACACACACACCTCTCTCTCTCTCTCTCTCTCTCTCTCTCTCTCTCTCTCTCTCTCTCTCTCTCTCTCTCTCTCTCTCTCTCTCTCTCTCTCTCTCCCATCATACATGCAGTAGATGAGCCACTGGCAGCCAACATGGTAAAAATTCTCTCCCTCCTTTTATCCTGGCTCCCTCACTCTCCCTCCCTCGTGTTTTTGCCCTCCCTCTTTCCCTCCCTATCTCTCCCAAACATTCATCTCTTTTGCAGCAGCATATCCCCCTCTCTCGTAATTAGAACTCCATTTATGAGCCTGTGTGTGCATGTAGGTGTGTGTGTGTATGTATATATGTATGAGTGCAACTGTACCAGCAATGTAGCCGTGTGTGTGTGTGTGTGTGTGTGTGTGTGTGTGTGTGTGTGTGTGTGTGTTTCTTTACATATCTCAATTCATGTCTGTTTGTGAGTGTTTCTGTGGTATCGATAGATGTATCTTGTATGTATGTATGTATGTATGTATGTATATATGAATATGAATGTATGTATAAATATCCATCCGTGCATGTGCATGTGTGTATGTATGCGTGGTGTGCGTGTCTTTGCGTGTATGAGAACGAGCGTACGTGCGTGTGTGCGTGGGGCAGATGTGATCCAGGCGTCATTAACATAACAATGTGACGATCAAGCCGTCTATCGCTCGTTCAGATCCCTCATTAGGCTCGCCCTCCGCCTGACTCCTACAAAATTAACTCAGTCCAGAAAAAGACGATAATTACCTTCTTATACCTCAGTGACGTCGTCATCTTCCCATGTGTCCTCCACAGTTAAAGAGACAGACATTCATGACGAGGAGAATGTCTGCCTCACTCGTGTCCCAGCGGTGAATGGCGGGGAGGAAGTCGCGGAGCAAGGAGTCGAACGCGGCGGTAATTCACCCGTGAGTCATTCATTTAAAACTTGCCTAAAATGAGTGTGAGAAGCGTAAGGATTACTCACCATCTCTCACTTTTTTCATTCATTCATTCTGGACTTCAGTGAGTCATCCATGTTGACGTATGGGAAAGTTTCCTGCGTGCTCATCAACTTATGTTAAAATCCCATGATTAACGAAGTCGTTGAGTGTGCGACCCACGGACGTCCAGCAACACACAACTTATTCGTCCTTTCTTTCTAAACCCTTGAGAACGAGGCTACTTGCCTCAAGTGTGAAGGTCTGGCCTTTAACCTTAGCCGTAAGGGTCAAGTCAAAGGCCAGACCATCATACCTAGGGATATTACCGTCGTGCTCAAGGGTCGATCAGTGGGAGTGGTAACCCACCCTCTCCCCCTGGGTGTGGGTGTGGTAACCCACCCTCTCCCCCTTACATTATTGCTCTTCCTGTGTACCTCCTGTACTCCTCCTTCTTGTCTTATTCCTCTTCCCTCCTCATCATCTTGCCGCCCCCCCCCCCCCCTCTCTCTCTCCTCATTAATAACCACAACCAGAGAACAATGGCAGAAATAACTAAACAACTATCGAGATCTAAGATGTATAATGAATGAATAACTCACGTGACTTTAATTTGAAGTCCCGTTCGTCACCATGGCCACCCATACATCCCTCTCCCCTTCTGATTCACTCTCTCCCACCCACTACCCCCTCACCTCCCCTCCCCACTTAACTACCCCCTCACCTCCCCTCCCCACTTAACTACCCACCCCTACCAATACTACCCCACCCTCTTCGACACGTGCAAATGCTCTTACATCTGGCAAGCGCATAATCAGGCTCCCCCCACCCGGGACCCCCCCTACCATCCCCTTCACAGGACCTGGCACAAGAACCCCAACCCAGAACCCCCTTACCCAGGACAATCGACCCACAATCTCCACTTCAGGACTACAGACCCAGGACCCTCTCTGCATGACCAACTCTGCAAGAACCCCTTCCAGGACCCATTCCCCAGGACACCTTTCCCATGACTTCTTCCCCAGTACATCCACCCTCATTCCCAGAACCCCCTTCCGAGGACGACCCTCCAGGACCCCCCCCCCCCCCAACTTCCCCTTGTTATCATCAGAACAAGAAGCATCACGAAGGAAATGTCTGTTCTCATAGATGTCGTGATGGTGACGAGGGAACAACTATGGCCAAGACGACCCTGGTCGCCGCTTGTGAGGGACATGCATTATGTGGTGGTAGTGGTGAGGGAGGCTGGTGGTGATGATAGTGGTAATGAAGGGTACTGATGGTGAAGGATGATGGTAATAAATAATGATAGTGATGATGACTCGAAGTGATAATGAAAGCAGTAATAATATGGATAACTAAACCAGGAGAGAACCATCGATGATGGTGACATAGCAGTGTATCATCACTATCGCACTCTCATATTGGGCAGAAAATATTCAATGTTAATAAAACCAAAGCTTGGAAAACTATCATGAGAATAAAACAGGCACAAGTGCTGTACTACATACTGGCAACCATTTATGGTTTAATGTAAGACGCGGTGTGAGTCCGGCGGTGATCTGGTAATATTTTTCTTTGTTCTGTTGATGGATCAGGTAATTAGAACAGTGGAAGATCATTTTCATGATGCTGGCAGAAACACGACAACTGAGACATTTACATATGCAGATGACGTACACTTGCTACAAGTTAAGAGGATGACCTTCAGATAATGTTGAATTTATGGCATTACATTGTTCCAGAATTCAGACTTACAGTAAATGTTTTAAACTCAGATGTGATGGTGGGATCTTGGAGGTAGGTAAGAGGAGGTGTCATTATGGTAGGAACAACGACCTAGACAGATGCAGTCGTTCACACGTTTAGAAGGTGATCTTAGCTGCACAGCTCACTGTTATGAAATACAGGAAATGTAGCATAAAACTATCAAACAAATATGTTGACATATCGCCCCTTCTGAAAGATCATCATTTTCCACAATCAATATCTATCAGACTATGATGAGACCCCTTCCTATGTACGGATGCCAGGCATGGAACTTGACCAGCAAGGAGAAACAACTAGAAGACACAGGGTGAGAAGCGAAGAAATAAGAGGTGTGGAAATGGAATGATGTCTGAATTCGTTGATGGATATCATTTGAGATGGTTTGGCCTTGTAAGAAGACTGGAAGACAATATTCACCCAGCAAAATGGTACCATTTGCAGCGAGACTAGAGAATACCAGCTGGCCGACCTGGAAACAGATGGTTTGAATCTATTAAGAAGAAACCCTAACAGCAAGAGGAGCATCCCTGGAAGAGGTGTGAGATCAGAAAATCTTCCGCAAAGACACAGATGAAAAGGCCTTTGCACCAACAGGCCTAATAGGTGCATGATACTGATGCTGAGTAGAAGCACAACAAAGTTGGCAAGTTGGAGGAAGGTTGTACCTTCCACACGAATCCTCAGACAGATTTCTGGAATCTTATTACACACAGACGATCGATTTTTTAATGAGAGTATTAAATGCTCACTCCTAACTGACGACCTTCAGTGGCCTTAGTTAAATCTACACAATGTCAGCTGTGATCATTTCATGTCAATTTCAGTGAGCAAGCATTTTCCTCACTGGGTTACAAGGATTAGCATGTACGTGTGGGACGACCCATAAGGCGTGGTGCACCACACATCATAATCATTACAATTCTCTTAACGTTACAAACGTATGTGGTAAACGCCCGCGTTCAGGCTATGTTTTATATTTTGTATTCCATTCATAACAAAACATACATACATGTTGCGTTGTATGTGAATCCCTTTGTAACCAAATTGCTATATGATTAATTTCACCCTAATTACATACAGATTGCATAATCCCTGGTGGTAATTACCTTACAGTACACAATGATCAGTTAAACTCTGTAAAGCTAAACTTTCAGTCCAAGTTTTATCTTGACATTTGTTAAAGTTTTTGCGATATTCGTGATACAATGTGGGCCACTGCTGGTGAGGACAGAATACAAGGAGAAAAAATCAAGACACTATATGAGCATCATCGTCTGATTACATTGTTCTCTCTGATGACCTAGACGTCCTCTAATACCCCTGATGTCCTCTGATATCCCAGACGTCCTCTGATACCTCTGATGTCCCCTGATATCCCAGATATCCTCTGATATTCCTGACGTCTTCGGAAGGAAAAAAATTGTGGCCAGGATGCATGTTTACATGGTGGTCCGTGAGCGAGCATCTCACCTGACGAGCTTCAGTCTGCACAGAAGGGACTGACAACAGGATCGTAAGAAAGACAACCTTTACGTGTTATCTGTTATCCTTACCTCCGTTCCCATTTGCTCGAGGTGGATCACGTGCATACAACCTGATGTTCCCTAAAGCTTTCGATTCTTGTCCAGTGGGCTAGAGTTAAAGAAGCATTTTTCAAGCAAAGTTTTTCATCGTTTTTTCACTAAACGTGCTCGGCCAATAAGTCATGCAGGCTGAGGGTCTTCATGCACACCTTCATTTACATCAAACGTCCACATCTCACACGGCCACAAATGATTCCACTGACGTCATCATGTGAGACACCTTGACCCCTCGACGACTTCACGCGCTGCGACTGCCCAGCTCTCCCGAGGTCTACCTCCAGCAAGTAAGGAGGTCCACCCCTCGTCCTTCAGCTGGAAATCTAGAACTGGGAGCACTTCTGATGAGCGCACATTATACTCATCCATTCAGACGATGATGATAACTATTGATGATGATAAGATGATAATGATAATGATGACACTACAGCTAGTAATGATGATGATGGCACCACAGCTAATAATGATGATGATGTTGGTGATGATAGATATGATGACAGTGATGCTGGTGACCCTGTATGTGCGAGGCACCAACTCCGTCCCATTTGACAGTGAAGGCAAGAGGGGCGTGAGCGAGCTGACGGCAGTGAGCACCTCAACCGCTGCAATCTACACCATCACCAGTATGATGCTCACGTCTGTAATGACATAATAGAACTTCATTATGACAACAACTACACATTATGCTATCCCATTTTTTTTCACTAAGTGAGACACTGAGGACAAGCATGTAACTAACGTAACCAGTATGTTAAAAGAGTATGCTCATAGGAGCCACACCGCTCACGTTATATTTTCCTGTTCGTTCGAAATCTGACTTTTCTACTTGTTTCACAGGATTTGTGTTTTGTGAAATCGGATTGACGGATACTTAGATACTATTTCATAATGAACATTAGTATATTTCGACGGCTTATTTCCTAATCGGAATATTTTCAGTCATTATTTTTGTTGCCCTTATGGCAAAGCTGCTTTTAATGGGTCGCGGTGTTGTCAGGTGAGAAACAACAGTGAATTAATGTGTGAATTTCGCTTTTCGGTTGAAAGTACGAGAAACTTTATACATTTATGAGTCTATGGCCTTTTGGCACCATAAGGCGGTGTGTGGGTACTATAGCCTTGTCGATAGACTCATACTGAAGTCACTGGTACTCATAAGGATCAGATTTTCTGAAAAAACCAAGTTTTATGAGCAGGTGATGACTGTATAGGTGTTAACAGTGCTCGCAGAACTGATCGCTCAGTGTTATGGCTCGTTGTTTGTAGTACTTAAGAGTCATAAACAAAATGTTGTTTGAAGCAAGGGAAACAAGTAACGTTACTCAATTAGTGAGTGTTACCGACCATTTTATACGTTACTGAAATGCCGTAGTTTGCCTCCAGTGATTCGAAATCACCTCTATATAGTTTCTTTTATCTTTATTACCGAAATTTCCTTGACACCATTCCTGGTTTTCAGTTTGGACAAGCCAAAGCTGCATTATCTGGTTCCTAATTATCTGATCAGCGAACCATGGAGGGTCCGTGTTAAAGGTAACCATCACACGTTACATCACGGGTCATGACCTGGTCAGGACACCAATAGCAGGGCTGACCTGGGTCACCCTGGTGCTGCTGTGTGACTGGTATCAAGTAGTGGTAGTGCCAGCGGCGGAAGGTCAACATTACTGCTTGATAACTTACTAATTTCAGGCTTAGTGAAGAGTTGTGTCAATAGAATCCAATTTTCTATAAAAAAGGCACGAAACCTAATCAAATCTATTTTGTGAAAAGAATTTGGTTAGGTTGGGTAGAGTTGGTTGTAATGATAGTTTAAAGTTTGGAAATTTTGTTTTGTATTTGAAGAAGCCAAAGTTACACAAACTTAACAAAAGTCATAAGGAAGTTACGTCAAGTCATCCATGACTTGTTATTACCATCATTACAACTACTTACTCTGTGTAGCAACCAACACTCACACCGACCAGGGCTTTGGTGCCTCTTGACCTGCCACGTCACGGTGTACATGTTATGTTCTTCCTAAATTTTAGGATGTAGCGTCTAGTACTTAGAATCAATAAAGAAAATGTAAAAGTACCTGCGGTAAACATCGCAAACAAGGTTTACAATACACATCTTACTTGTCCTTGTTTTTGTCTTTTTCCTTCTTGCTCTTTTCTTCTCCTTTTGGTCTGATTTCTTTTCCCTTTCCTCTTTCTGTCAACAATCTTGTCTTCTTTCCTTTTCTTCTTTTTCTTCTTCTTTCACGTCTTCTTGCCAACTACATCAATACACTAGCAACATCTAAAGGAATTCTGGTAAACATTTGATCATTTCCACAATACTCAAACAAATTGAAAAGCAATGTATCGAAGAGTAAAGTAAACACGACTGTAGCCGTTCCAATCTTTCTTTTTGCAAATAAAAGAAAAAATCCTTTCAAGTTTTCTAATCACCGAAGCAGACGTTATGACTGGCCAATCACCGAAACAGACATTATGAGGTTTTTTCGCGTCACCTGTCATTTTCTCAGCGTCGGGAGCGCAAGGTGTTTGTCATGCGGTGAAATATTATGACAGTATATCGTGCTGTGTTGATGACTGAAACATATCAACTTACTGACAGATATATCTAACTGTATACTTGTAAGGTGCACATATCTGTGTGTTTATGTGTTCATGTGTGTGTGTGTGTGGGGGTGTGGGTGGGTGGGTGGGTGGGTGTGTAGTGTGTTTGAAATTATCTACTCGAAGTTACCCAATTTGTACAGTACTAAGAAGGAAATTTTCATTCGAGGGCCCCATCTTTTGAACTTTCTTTACCTTCAGTCACTTCCTCATCCTCTATATTACGTCAACTTTAACCTTTTCGTGAATTAACTCGATTCAGAGGGGGGGGGGGGCAGGATTTCCTTACCTCCTTTCTATAAGGCTTCTTCTTAGCATCTTGCTGTGGCCTCATGTAGCTCTCTGATTCTCCTGCACATACTGAAGAGATTTCATCAGGTTTATGAGTCTTACATGGGTTAAGATTTTTTAATGAATATCCTGGTTATGTCTCTTGAAGATACATCAATACCTTCTCAGCCTCTTCGTCTCTCTTGCTTTATTTGGTATTATTGTGAAGGTCTCTATGATACAGCTAACCTCTTTGATCTCTTGCTTATCTAAACATAGCAACATATGCTGCCATCTTCTAGCCGACGTATTTATAGAAAAACGTAAAGCTGCCCTTCTGATGTTTGGATAGAAAGGAATTTCCCCACCGACCTACAAACATTTGAATGTTGCCCCTGGTAACCCCTTTTGTCTGCATAGAAATTTACTTACCCCTCCTTTGAATATCCGGATGTGGTAAATGTCCCTGATACCTCCACCGGCCTCTTGATATCCGGATATTTGGATGTAATTATTGTTCGCATGACCTGAGATATAGCGAATTTTCCGTGGGACACATATTGACCTTCGAGGTATCCGGATATTGTTAAATCTCCTGGTGATGGTGTCCGGATATAGCGAGGCCTCCTAGAGCCTAGTTGGCTTGCCGGTTAAACCCATTTCTAGCATTTCCGTGCCCGGCTGATTACTAAGAGCTATCTCAATCTATAACAGCGGAGCGCGAGCCTATCCGTCCACAAAAGCGTTTTGAATGCAATATTACAGGCCAATTATGGACATCAACTACCTCTTGACAAGCAATTACAGTACTTGGCGGTAACGATCGTGTGCCCGATAATTGCGAATTAACAGAACTAGACACATTTGCATCGTCAGCAACGTTCTGCATAACGACCCCTTTGGCGCGGGGTAGGACGGGTAGGGGGAAGAGAGGAGTGGGGCGAGGGGAAGAGGTGGGGAAGGGGAGGGGAAGAGGAGGGGAGGGGAGGGGAGGGGAAGGGTAAGGGGTGGTGGAGGAGGGTAAGTGGAGAATGACGGGGAAGCAAGCCTGGAAGGAGTGAGTGTAAGAAAATAAGGAAGGAGGTGTGAGGAGGAAGGCGGATAAAGAGGGAGGGAAGGTATAAAGAGGGAGAGGTGGTATATTGAAGGAGGATTCATAAAGAGCGTGGGGAAGACTAAGCCACATACAGCCACGTGGAAACTGAATGATCTACCATTAAGATGGAGCGAGTGACGATGGTCCTGTGGTATGGTCCAGGGATAGGTGGGCCCCTCACACCAGGAATGGGTGGGTCCTCACACCAGGGATAGGTAGGCCCCTCTTACCAGGGATAGGTGGGCCATTACACTAGGACAAAGGCGTGTCTCTGCTTGTCTCCCTGACATTTATTTGTAGTAAAAGTGAGAATTAGACATTTTTCTAAACGTGTTGCTGGCCTGTTTGTGTCCGAGTTGGAGGGTGGCATGGTAGATGACCTCAGTGGCCGTGGGTGGGAGGGCTTTTGTTAAGGTGTGTGTGTGTGTGTGTGTGTGTGTGTGTGTGTGTGTGTGTGTGTGTGTGTGTGTGTGTGTGTACCGGTACAAACATCTGGCCAAGGGATAAAAGACAGCACGGTAAAGGTCGCCACTCACGACCCTCCGCCAGAGGGAGATTTTCAACCTCAGTTCACAAAGTACTGAAACTTTTAATAATTTATTGAAGTTCGTATTTGTACAAGTGGTGGAAGACGATCGGTATGTGTTCCTGTGCGTCTGTATATAACAAGTAACAAAAGGTAAATTTTGGAGTCTGAAATTTTGATAAGTTTCTGTTAACATATCAGTATACCGTCTGTTTCTGAGTTGTGAATGTACTGTTTGAGATAACGCGAGTATGGAATGATTTTGTAACATCACGATTCATGAGATGTGGTAACGTTCATCTGCGTTCATCGGCCGTGGGTCAAGCTCAGTTTGATGGCTCTGTGGACCGACCTCCCTGCCCACCCATGGCTCTGACCCCTCACGGACCACTGCGTCTCGCCAGGAGACCATGTGCATATACTGTGCCCGAATCTACAGTTGTGGGTCTGTATCTCAAGATCACCATGGACCGCCGGCTGGTGCTGGTGATATTTATAGGTCAGTGGCATGGCGGGGCTCGTGGCAGGACAGGGTCGACGCATCGCCTCCTCTGCCTGAACCTGATTTATTGGTCCAACCTCAACGTGATACGCATCTTTCCGATCTTCTTATCTCAGGGTTGCGTCTCGCCAGTTCTCTCAGAATTAGGATCTTCTGAGCTTCAGGATCGTTCTTACAATAGTTAAAGTTTCGAAAGTTTCAGATTTATTCTCTTGCCAAAATTGAAACGTAATAGTTTCAATAGTCAAAAGATTACTATAGAAAAAGGTCCCTACAGTTAAACGTTTCAAATGATTATGTTACTAAATCCCCCTGACTAACTTATACCAAACTTATAGTAACTTCAGATAAAACGTTAAATGATCTTTGTATCACAGGGTCGAAGATTTCAACAATGGAATTTCCTGTAGACGACTGTTAAAGCTGACTGATATGTTGATATATCAGTACCTGCCATACAGAATGTGGTTATAAGAAACGGTGCACTTTGAAGCTGTATCACAACAGTCGTTTCCAAAACCTACATCAAGAAAGAAGTTTGCCAGAAAACGAGAACTTCTCCTTCAGTTTATATCAGAGATGCGCAAGAGCAAGACTCCTGTTTAAGATGTTGCACCGAGAAATTAAAGTTTTTGCTGAATAGGAAATGTGACGAGTTATGAGAGGCTTAGGTCACAGCCTGGATACACTGACGGTCGCCGGATCTTAGGTTATTATAGTCTGGTAAAAGATAGTTCGAAGTGATTGATTCTGTCGCAACAGAAAACGACTTTGACTGAGAGAAAACTGGTTGTGCAAGAAGATAAGTACAAACAGATAGATGAATAATTTATCCCAGAGAGATAAAGAGACAGATGGGAGGATAACTAGAATAACAGAAAACTAGGCATATTGCTAAATAATGATAGACAAATAATCAGATAAATAGAAAGACTGAAATTCAATATCTGTGTTGGTATGTCGCTACTGTCTGGTCTCAAACAATATTAAGTTACTTTACTGAATATTTTGACGTTAGTGTACCTGAGAGATTAGAAACTATTTGAAAATTAAAGATACTTGTGAATTATTAAACAAATTGCTTTTGGCTCGTATGATTTTTCGCAGTTTATTATTTTAGGCCCTTTAATTATTACATTTCCTTTCAAAATAAAAGTAAACATCGACTCTGGACTCTTAAGTGAACTAAATTTACTTAATTCATACGCTGTAGTGATTTGAAGGGTATTTAGGGAGGGGAATTTTATATTCAGATTGCTTTCTCGATCACTGACCTCATCACAAACCATGTTAGATCAATATTGTGATGATTAGATTAAATGTCGATTACATCTTGATCCACATTGACTCCTATCTGGGATTTTGTATCATCTGTATAGCGGTAGTTATGCATACCGGTCACCTCTTGCTTGGTTGGTAACTGGTCGTTGTAAAAGCACTGCACAGTAGTCAAGCGTCCATTAGTTCTATCATTGCCATGTTTCAGAAAGATAGCTAGACACGACCCGCCTTCCACTTATCATAAGATGCATATACAATTAGATACATGGAGAGCTAGATTTTACCGTATTGTATAAGATTTCCTGCAATAGATTTATGGTATTAGATATATAGATATCTGTTTTCTTCCCGCGAGTTCGTATCTGGCAAAGCAACAGTTGTAGCGCCGGGCCAGCCCAGTATAGCCCTCAACGCCCCGTCAACATCTAGATATATAAGAACTAACAACATAATCACCCCAGGGTCGTTCTCTAGTGTAGCCAGTGGTTTGTGGGTTTGTTTCCGGCCCATGAAGTCCTTCAGCACGATTATACGACTCTTGCGTACGGCGGGACGACCCCTGAGAGCGACTATACGACCGATGGGGACTACGGATTAGCCTTTGACCAGACTCCTGAGGGTCAGGTCAGAAACCATGTCTTTATACCAAAAGGTCGTGACGTCATGTTGAAGATGCGTCCTGAGGAAATCAAAGATCACATAATATTTCGGGTCATACAGTCCTGTTCAATGGCCATACCCTCGTGCTCAAGGATCGTATCGTCGTGCTCAAGGGTCGTATCGTCGTGCTCAAGGATCGTATCGTCGTGCTCAAGGATCGTATCGTCGTGCTCAAGGGTCGTATCGTCGTGCTCAAGGATTGTATCGTCGCGCTCAAGGATCGTATCGTCGTGCTCAAGGATCGTATCGTCGTGCTCAAGGATCGTATCGTCGTGCTCAGGGGTTGAACCGTCGTGCTCACTGGTCGTAAGATCATATTTATGGTTACCTCACCATCACACAGTAGTTTATATATCCATAAGACCTACTTTAATCCCTGATATATCGAGAGGGAGATGGTGGTGTAAGATAGCTACACCAGTGGATAAGTATTTTCTCAGATATTTCTCTATAGTAAGCCTGATTGTCAACTGACAGATGACAGACATAAAGAAGCCAGCAATAAACGTTTTTGATTTTCAAATGATAATTTTCAGTCTGAAAACGTCTGGGGGATGATATGTTCGTAGATATAAAACAATGTCTTTTGTTGATGTTCAGTTACAAGGGGGAGATATGGTCGGGGGCGGTGCAGGAAGCCCACAGTCCACTGGGCGAAGGAATCCGGGGCTCAGACTCGACGCCTCTCCCTCTAACAACAATCACCGGGGCTAAAAAGTTGTAGTTTAACATACGTGTGAAAGATGTCCCAAAATTATTATAATTTGTTATTAATAATTCACTCCGGATTAAATATGGTTGCATTATGCATTATAGATGTGTTATTCACTGTATGACAAATATTTGTGACACTGAATCTCTGAGGTAAAGGTGAACATGGTATTCTCTTGCTAAGTATGTTCGTATGCCGGCCACATATTTGGGGATATGTAGTTCAACTTCACAGATATATCTGCACATAAGGGGTACTTCTGTACGCCAGAGACATGATGCTGTGTCGTGGTGTTGGTGATATACCAAGCTATTGTAGTATGTCAGGGGTGTTATGGTATACCTAGAACATTGAGGCATCCTTGAGATATTTCCGTTTGCAAAGGATATTTTGATATGCTGGAGATATACATGTTGACACGATATGTATTACGGATATTGTGGTATGTTGAGGATATAGCAGTAAACCAGGAATATACGGCATTTTAGAAAGTCGTATGTATACCCAAAATGGTCTTATATGTACCCTACATCGTCGCATGTATACCCAAGACAGTTACATGAATATCCTAGACAGGCACATATATACCTTAAATAATCACATACATACCCTAAAGTGACCAAGATATACCTTTGACAGTCAGGTTTGTCAGCGAAAAAAAAACATACAAACAGACAAAGATTGACTGTGTCGCTGGTTACCAGTTAGAGCAGTCTGCACACACAGTCAGAGGTAAGTGGCGACCATCTGGCCGGGCTGGAATGATTATATTTGCGTTTAATGTGCTTTATTTATGATATGATAAGCTGATATGAGTCAGTAATTCGTAGCACTCACGGCCCCAATTAGTTCGAATTAGAGGAAGCCGGACACAATAGGGGACTCCAAAAGTCTGATAAATAACCTGGCAAAGGCTTGGGGAAGACCTGGAGAGGTGGTGAAGCCTGCCCTCTCAAAAACTACTGCAGCTGTCCAGACCTGGAAGTACAACGAGGAGGGCGGGTCTGGCGCCAGTATAGCCAGCAGCGTACTGAAGAGTCCAGGATCGACAGCAATCAAATCTGATAATGTAGTTTCCAGAACTGGAAGTGTGTTATGTTAGATCTAGAGCTAAAGCTGGTTTATTGTAGAGATCTACAACTATACTTAGGGAGATGGAGAGGTATGGACCTATGAGTGCTGTAATACAAAAGCCCAAAGCTATAGCCGTTGAGATATGAATATTTGGAAGTAAAACCAATGTGAAGAAGAAGTTCTTGAGTCACACATGCAGTCATGCAAGAATCTGCAGTTATAATGGTTGTGGTACAGGGGTTTGCAACTGCAGATCCTGTGATGTATCGTTTTAAAGATATAACTGAGGATATACAAAAGTATGAAATTAAGATATTTTGTGATCCAGAGGCCTGGGACTACTGCTGCTCTGATGCAGAAGCCTGGAACTACTACTTGTGTAAGCTCGAACCCTAGAGCCACAACTCTTGTGATCCAGAGGCCTGAAACTATTACCACTGAACTATTGCTCACTACTGTTGTTATAATCCAGTGGCCTGGAACTACAGTTCTTGTGAGCTAGGTACCTGGAACTACTGTTCTTATGATTAGAGGCCTGGGAATGCTGTATTTATAATAAAGATACCTGGAACTAGACGTTAAGATGCAGAGAATCAAAACTCTTTCGAATGTATACACTGTTAGGAGCAGCAACTGTAAGGGATTTGCCATATGCAGGTTTGGAACTACCCCAACTGGAATGCAGAGATCTTAGACCATAGATGTCATCATGTAAGGGTCAGAAACGATCATTACAGTGATTCAGAGGTCATGTACTATCAGTACGGCAATGCAGAGATCTAGAATCATAGATGTTATCATATATAGATCTCAAACTAATATTACTGCAACGGAGAGGTTTGGAACCATCGGTACTGAAGTGAAGAGGTCTGGAACAATAAGCATCCTTATGTGAAGGTTTGGAATTATCAGTACTGTATTGCAAAGGTCTTGAACTATGGATGCTATCACACGGAGATTTGGAATCAAAGATTCCATCACGTGTTTTTGCGATATTTTAAGATCACAAGTTACTATGTGTTTTACGAAAAGCTTGTAATTCTAGCGTGACAATGAGGGAGTGGTCGCTGTCGTCTGACTGCCATCACTCATTTATGGAGGGTCTTTCTCAGTACTTGAGACTGTCAAAAATTGTCTCCGTCATCAAGCTGTTATGAGATGATGACGTCAAAACGTATCACTGTCATATATGACAGGCATGAGACTGTTAAATGTGTTGGTGTCGACCAGAGACCTGTCAAAACGGATGACTGTCAAAGCTTATGCCTGTCACAACACGACTGTCAGAACGAATGTGGCATTATGAGGGAACTCTACTGGCAAGTGATAATTCGTAATTTCGGACTGTGGTGATAAAGACGGACGCTGGATGTACAGTTCTGGGGAACACCTTCCTTAAAAATCAGTTGTACGTTAGTTCCTTCAGTCGTGACGTCACTGGACGATGAAACACTACGTAGCAGCGACCGACCGACAATGAGTGGTTGTATAGGCGGCGGTGCGGGCGCGCGCGCATCATGATGAAACGAATTCATCAAATGACGACCCCTGTGGGTGGGTGGGGGAGCAGGATTTGTGCCTCGATTCATCAGACGACATAATGAGCGACCAATAGTCAGGCTAGGGAGAGGACGATCAATATTTGTGAGAGGGGGAAAGTTTGGTGTTGGTGAGGGGGAGGTGGTGGTGGTGAAGGGGAGGTGGTGGTAGTGGTGGTGGTGGTGGTGAGGAGAAGTGATGGTGGTAATGATGATGGTGGTAGTATGGGGGAGTGCACCGATGGTAGGTGTGGCAATGATGGTAGTGGTGTCAATGTTGGGAGGGGTGGCAGCCACGGAGGGAAGCTTGCTACTGACAACGTTGTAAGTGATGACGGTGAGGGGGTTGTAGTGATGATCATAGCCTTGGAAAGGATGATACTGGAGATTGTACTAGTGGTGACGGTAGCTGTGCTAGTAACCATGATAGCGATGATGGTAACGATGGTAAGGATGATGGTAACGAAGGTAGGGATGATGGTAACGATGGTAGAGATGATGGTAACGATAATAGGATGATGGTAACGATGGTAGGGATGATGGTAACGATAATAGGGATGATGGTAACGATGATAAGGATGATGATGGAAGGGGTGCTGGGATTACGAGGAACAGAGGACTATGTGATAAAGGACAATTGGTTCATTAGGGTGCAGTCAAGGGGTACTAATGGGTAGGAAGAACTAAGGGACTGTAAAGAGCGAGCCGCAGGAGGGGGGAGGTGGGGAGGGTCTCATTCATATTAATGGGCAGAAGTTGATGACGGACGGTAGAAATAAAAAACATGATAACACGATGATGACGATAATAATCATAATGATAACAATGATAACAATACTAATTATTATGATAATGACAATGATAGTAGATAAACAGTAATTTGCCACAACCATTGAAACACCATAGGTATAAGGGGAAGCTTGAAGTTGTCCTGCGAAAGGAAAATGAATGTTGAAAGAAATGGAATGAGAAGAGAAGAGAGATGAAAAGGGTGAATACAAAGGATGGAACAATTGGGTAGGGAAGCAAGGCCATCTTGGGAGGGACCATACATGTAATTACCAACCGAAATTATATTTTATTTTTGAAATTAAAATGACAAGAAAATTATAGATGGTGTTACAGTGGTGTATAGTGTAGCATGGTGATGAATGGAGGTGTTTGGCTATGTATGGTGGTAAACTGTGGCGTGTTGCTGTATGATATTCTATGGTATTGTATGGTAGTGTATGTGAAATATGATTATATATGGTGCTGTATGGTGGTGTCTGTTCCTCACACAAGAGACAGCGGAAGTAACAGCCCGTCACTTGCCTCGGATCCAGCCTCAGTGGCTGGGTGGCATACGGTCGGCTCACGAGCCAAAACGGTGCCCGTGATGATAACTGCAGAACAGAAAGAGGGAAGCAACATTTCTGCCGAGAAAGAAGGATGAATCAAGAGAGGTCAACGCAGCAGTGTAAATGAGGCAAAAGCCTCTTGATTCCATTTTGGCTGACAGACGGATGAAAGAAAAGTCACCCAAAATATGAGATTAGTACTTTGACCCAGAGTAAGTGTAACCGTTGTCAGGGGCGTATCTAGGGGATATAACGCCTATGGCAAGCACTGAAACTGCGCGCCTGGCTTGATTAAGAATATACATACAGTAGATGTATATAGAAATATATACAGTATAATCATAGACTGTTGAAGAGTTAGACCAAACTTAGATTTATATGAACTCTTAAAGACTTAAAGTCAAAGATTTATTTTATCAAAATTGTAACGTAGAAGCGGTAATGTAACTGATAGTAGCAAAATATTCCTATAGTTGAAAAGTAGGCGAGTTGCTTTTTTATCTCACAAAACTAAACCGTTAAAGAATGTCAATCGGGAAGCATATGTCAACAAACAAACCTGTTGAGTGGTGCCCCCCTTCAAGTGGCGCCCAGGGCACCTGCCCTACCTGCCCTACCCTAGATACGCCACTGTAATTATTACCTTCAATTTTTGGTATTTTTCTCAGAAATAAGATTTTCTTTAAAAACTCATCATAAGGAGTATTTTTCATGCTAAACACAAATATGGTGTTAAAATATCTTTAGTCCCGTTAAAGACAACTAAATAAGCCGTTAAATGAAGTCATTTTTGAAAAATTTCTGTTCCTTTGCATCGTATTTACTGAGTATGTATCGGTAACTGAGAGCATTATAATGTATTCTTTATGAATATTTCAAGTATAGAAGTGTTTGAATATCTTATCTTTCAATTTTGAAACAAAAAAATTTTTGAGCTAAAAAATACCCTGAATTTTTGTCACTTTCTCAGAAAAATAGATTTCCTTTAAAGAGTCATTTTAAGAAGTATTTGTCATGCTGAACACAAATCTGATCTTGAAATATCGTTTACTCGTCTTTATGACGTTTATTCAAGCTGTCAAATGAATTCACTTTCAAATATTTTCTGATCCTTTGCATCGTATTTCCTGGGTATGTATCGATGACTAAGATCATTATGATATATTTTCCATGATTATCTCAAGTATAAAATTGTTTCAATATCTTATCTTTCAATTTTGAAACAAAAGTTTGTCAGAAAAATAGATTTCCTTCAAAAACTCATTATATGAGGTAATTTTCATGCTGAATACAAATCTTGTGTTAAAATAACGTTTAGTCCTTTTAACGGCATTCAACTGAGCTGTTAAATGAAGTCAATTTCAAAATTTTTTCTGCTACTTTGCTTTCTATTTATTTACTTGGAATGTATCGGTAACTGAGAGCATTATGATATATTTTCCATGATTATTTCAAGTATAGAAGTGTCTGAATATCTCATATTTCAATTTTGAAACAAAATTTTTGAGCTCAAAAATACCCTGAACTATTACCTTCAGTTTTTGGCTTTTTTTTAAAAAAAAGATAGATTTCCTTTAAAAAAAAAAAAAAATCGTTATAAGAAGAATTTCAACTGCTGAAGACAAATCTGGCGTTAAGATAACGTGAATGACACTCAATTATGCTGTTAAATGACGTTAATCTTAAAATATCTTTATTCCTTTGCATTTTATTTCCTAAGTATGTATCGGCAACTGAGAGCATTATGATATATTTTTTCATATTTATTTCAGGTATAAAAGTGTTTGAATATCTCATGTTTCAATTTTGAAACAAAAAGTTTTTTAGCTAAAAATTGCCCTGAACTATTATTACCTTCGGTTTTTATGAATTTTTTCAGAAAAATAGATTTTCTTGAAAAACATATTTTGAAATGTATTTTTCATGCTTAATACAAGTCTGGTGTTAATGTCTAGTACTCTTAATGACATTTAATTAAGCTGTTAAATGAAGTCAATTTTCAAATATTTTCTGTTCCTTTGTATCGTATTTACTGAGTATGTATCGGGTGCTAAGAGCGTTATCATTTATTTTCCATTATTATTTCAAGTATAGAAGTGTTTCAATATATTATCTTTTAATTTTAAAACAAAAAGTTTTTTAAGCTAAAAAGAAATACCCTGAACTATTACCTGCACTTTTTGGCATTTCTGTCGGAGAAATAGATTTCCTTTAAAAACTCATTATAGGAAGTATTTTTCATGCTGAATACGAATCTAGTGTTACAATATCGTTTAGTCGTCTTTATGACATTCAGTTAAGCTGTTAAATGAATTCAATTTTAGATATGTTCTGATCCCTTGCATCGTATTTACTAGGTACGCATCGGTGACTGAGAGCATTATGATATGTTTTCCATGATTTTTTTTTCAAGTATAGAAGTGTGTCAATATTTTGTTTTTCAATTTTGAAACAAAAAATTTTTTAGCTAAAAAAAATACCATGAACTAGTCTTCAGTTTTTGGCATTTCTATCAAAAAAAATCGATTTCCCTTAGAAATTCATTATAAGAAGCGTTTTTCATACTGAATACAAATCTGATGTTAGAATATCGTTTAGTCGTCTTTATGACATTTAATTAAGCTGTTAAATTAATTCAATTTTTAATATTTTCTGATCCTTTGCATCGCATTTACTGGGTATGTATCAGTGACTAAGAGCATTATGATATATTTTCCATGATTATTTCAAGTATAGAAGTGTTTGAATATCTTATCTTTCGGTTTTGAAACAAAAAGTTTTTTGAGCTAAAAAGTACCTTCAATTTTAGGCATTTTTCTCAGAAAAATAGATATCCTTTGAAAACTCATCATAAGACGTATTTTTCCTGCTGAATACAAATCTGATGTTAATATAACGTTGAGTCCTCTTAGTGACACTGAATTAAGCTGTTAAATTGTCAATTATAAAATATTTCTGCTACTTTGCATCGTATTTGCTGAGTATGTATCGGTAACTGAGAGCATTATGATATATTTTTCATGATTATTTCAAGTACAGAAGTGTTTGAATTGCTCATGTTTCAATTTTGAAATAAAAAGTTCAGTTTTTGGCATTTTTCTTAGAAAGATTTCCTTTAAAAACATCGTAAGAAGTATTTTTCATGCTGAATACAAATATGGTGTTCAAATAACGTTTAGACCTCTTAATAACACTTACTTAAGCTGTTAGATGAAGACAATTTTAAGTTATTTCTGCTTCACAGCATCGTATTTCCTTTGTACGTATCGGTAGATGAGAGCATTATGATAAATTTTCCGTGATTATTTCAAGTATAGAAGTGTTTGAATATCTTATATTTCAGTTTTGAAACAAATTATTCTTAGCTAAAAAATAACCCCAACTATTCAGGAGCGTATCTAAGGGAAGTAACGACTATGGCAAGCACTGAGATTGCGCCCCTGGCTTGATTAAGAATGTACATACAGTGGATGTATATAAAATATGTACAGTGTAATTATTTGTTGAAGATTTAGGCCAAACCTAGATTTGTATAAACTCTTGAAGACATAAAGACTTATTTGATCAAAATTGTAACGTAGAAGCGGTAATGCAAAATATTACTATAGTTGAAAAGTAGGCGAGTTTCAATTTTACCTCACAAAACCAAACTGTTGAAAATGTCAATCGGGAAGCATATGTCAAAAAACAAACCTGTTGAGTGGCGCCCCCCTTCAAGTGGCGCCCAGGGCACCTGCCCTATCTGCCAAACCCTAGATACACCGCTGACCCTCTTAGATTTATACAACACCTCCAGCTTTTGTTTAGCAAGACTTTTGATGTTCATTCTATGGGGTTTCCAGGATAGTAGAGGACATGATTATACTCACAGGTTTATCTTACTTCATAGTTTAATGGCGGTGGTTTGAATTTGCTAGTAGAAAACGAGTGAAATTTAGAAAAAGTTAAAAGATTGCATTTTGATGCTGTTCAGCTTAACCATCTTTGATGCTGCTTAAGTCCGTCTTTAGAAAGGAAATTTGTTCGGTGCAAGAAAAAGATCAAGTATTGGAGTCAGAGGGAAGAAGAGTGAGATGAAGATGGAGAGTGAAATCATCGCTGTAAGAGGTTAGAAGATTTCGAAACAAGAAAATCGTTTGAGTAGAGACGAAAGATCGTAGGTAACAGAACAGGATCCTGAATAGTGATGTTTGATGGTGTGTGGTCCTCTATGACTTTTATGGTGATATATGACATAGTCTGGTGGTGTATAGTGATGCATTATGGTGAGGTTGTGTCCATATGGTGATTTATGATGATGTATAGTGACTTGAAGCATCGCTAAATGCAGAACGTTGCCCAGGAGAACTGGACACTAGAGCACACACACGCACACACGCGCACACATACACACACACACACACACACACACACACACACACACACACACACACACACACACACACACACACAGCTCGCCAGGCCAGAACCCTACAAATGGAAAATCATGGCGTCGTATCCCGGGATAATTACGGTCTTCTGCCTTCAGTCCACAAAGGTCTAAGTCCAGCGCTCCGTGATAATTACAAGTGGCCGAGCCAAGGGTGAAGGCTAGGGTGAATTCGCGTAGGGGAGTGAGGAGAGGGGGAGTTAGTGGGGAGAAGGGGAGGGTAAGGGAGAGGGAGAGGTGGGGGACGGATGGGCAATTACACATCATTACCAACTACATGAGAACATTTACATATTGTACACACCCACGGTAGGCAAGGGGAGGGGAAGGGGGGAGGGAGAAGAGAGAGGTAAAGGGGAGGGGAGAGGAAGAGGGGAGGGGTGTACATGAAAGAGGGGGAGGCGAGGGCTAGGGTAGGAAGGTGAGAGAGTGATCGTGCGTTGGAGGGGAGTGAAAGTGTTGATGATGAGAGGGAGAAAATACGTACGAGAATATACGAAAACCTACTTACAGAAGATACCTACGAGTACCTCCCTACCTAGGACGAGGGAGCGCTCAGGGTACCCGGCTGACGATGCTATTGTCCTCTGCTGCAACACTGGCCACAACTGTCAGTCCTCCGTTGGTCCGGTGCTTCTCTGAGGCATCCGTCAAGTTTCTTTGTGAAGGTTTCGATTTTTACTCTGATCATGCTCCTCATCTCACTGGATAACTCCAATCATGTTTCTCATCTCACTGGATAACTCCGATCATGTTTCTCATCTCACTGGATAAAACACTGATGAGGGTTTCCACATTTCTTCCCGGACACTAATGCAGTTTGTTTGGTAACCTTGCAATATATTTCCAGGTATTTAGTTCTGTTTCTTTCACAATATGAGGTTTATATTTTCAAAACTTGTGTTTTCTGGCCGTGTGTCTGCTGACCTACATCCAGTACCATATATCGTCTCCTGAGGAGAGTTAGATACAATTATCTTGATCATTCATGATCGTTGCGTTGATCCATTGCTTCAGCTCTTGCAAGGGGTTTTTGTGGTCCTCTGAAACCTATTTATCTTCACTTGTTTTCTCGGTGACCATAAAGTGCTGCGTTTATTTTTCTTTTTGTACAGTAATACATTGAACATTTTCATCGCCACGTCTGCCTCTAATATATGACTGATACTTGACTCAAAAGCATTATGTTGTGGATGTGATCTTCGTATGTAACATTATGTTGTGGATATGATCTTCGTATGTAACATTATGTTGTGGATGTGATCTTCGTATGTAACATTATGCTGTGGATGTGATCTTCGTATGTTTGTGATGATGATTCCTACCAAGTCTTATATGTTAGCTTCACTTTCTCCCTCCTTCCCTGTTGGTTGTTTTCGTAGCGCGTCTCTGTTATAGTGTTGATATAGTGTTGATCGGTTCCATAACGTGTTTGTTCAATTCGTCTTCATTAAATTCCACTATATCTTCTGTTTACTTAGCAATCATATATAGGTTAACATTGGTTTATATAGGTTTATATAGGTTTACATAGGTTTTTATAGGTTTATATAGGTTTACATAAGTTTATATAGGTTTGTATAGTTTATATGGGTTTCTTTGCAGATTCTTTTTATCTTCAGATTCCATCATCTTACTGCCTCTGATGTCATCTACAAATCAACCGACTATGCATTCTTTAACTCTACTGTCTACATCTACTTTTACTCTTCTGTCGACATCTACTTTTACTTTACTGTCTACATCTACTTTTACTCTACTGTCTACATCTACTATTTTTGTAGCAGAGTATTGTAGTTGATACTGGTCGTAGTAATACAACATCTACGTCAGACAGTTCCATTTGCTGCTACATCTATTGTATATCGACTTCTGACAACATTCTCATCATGGTGATCAAACATTTTGCCAGCTACCTTCTCGTCCTATGTTTCCTCGTTTTGGTCTTCTAGAATGTTTCATAATTTCTTGTATCGTTTGCATATCTTTACCGACTTATAACGGCCCAGTCCCTTTTCGTATTCTTTGCTCTGTATATGATGCTAATATTTTTGCTTCTGTTTCACAATATTTATCATCTTTTTCTTTTCTTCATTTGTTCTCTGTACTCCTCTATGAAGTTAATAATTTCTTAGCCAGTATTTCTTAAATTTTCATCAGTTTCTTCTCTCCTTTCATTGTTTATTGCTGTTGTCATTTTCTTTTTCCATTCTCGTCTATTCATCTATTCTTTTCTATCATTTGGAATTAATTTCAGTCATCATCTTTTCAGTCGACAGTAATTCTGTAACCGTCTGGCTCAAACCTTCATAAAACATTGTTGCGTTGTCATTTATATTATTTTTTTTCAGGAACATCAATCCAATTTGTATTCGCAGTTAGTTCATCAATCTTGTTCCCTTCCATTTTGTCGAAATAAAAGTTTATGTTGTTCAGTCATATGACGTCTTGCGAACCTGTGCTGTTATCTTTTTCATTCCTTCTCATATTATACATCATATCATACATCATATTGTACATCATATTATACATCATATGTTAACATCATATAGTTCCATGATGTCATGGTGTCATATCTGTGTCTACTAACCTGAGGCTGGTGATGTACCACTGGTTAAGAAGAGGTTCATCAGGTTATTTCCTGCTGTCGGTTGATAGGTTACTGAGACCAGGTTTAATGTCCACCATAGATAACGTACTCTGTTCACTTCTCTTCCTCTAACGCTCCATTATTTATTGGATAGTGAGGCGGTGGTGAGTGAGGGTGTCGGGATTGGTAAAGTGCTGACGGGTGTGGAAGTGGTGGATGAAAAGCGAGTGGTTGAAGGGGTGGAAGGTGAATGAAATGGTGGGCGAAGAAGGTGTAAGATGAGGGATGGGGAATGAAACGATGATGGGTGAGGAAGGTGATGGATGAGGAATGTGGTGGATACGTAATGGATGAAAGGGTAGTGAGTGAGTGAGGGGGCAGGCTGGTGGATTGGCAGCACAGCTCAGCCCCTAATAGAACCAAAGTGGGGGGAGGCGTGGGTAGAGATCAGGGGGAGTCACGTGCTCAAAGGGATTGCATTAGTAAAATCAAGGGGAGATAGGGAGAGGGAGGGAGAGGAGGGAGGAGAGGAAGTCAGAAGGAGAGAAAAAGATAGAACATAGAGAGGGACAGGAAATACAGAGGATTACAGGGATGGAAGAGGCAAGAACAGGTGATGAGTTCTAAGAAAATGAGGAGGAATGAGTTAGAATGAGGCGTGAGGACGAGTAGATGAGAGAAGTTTAAGGAGCCACAGGCATCCGGCAGGTGATAACACTGATTCAGAGGTTCGGTTTAGGAATTACCAGATTATTGTTATTCACCTCAAAGTATAATTGATCATAATCAATCACACAATATTATAGGAAATTACCATAAATTATTATCAGCAGCACAAGTCACAATCGTTTAGATATATAAGTTATATATATATATATATATATATATATATATATATATATATATATATATATATATATATATATATATATATATATATATATAATCAGATCATTTAAAACCTGTTATTCATTGATATCTTATCTAACATTTTCGTACAGTATATTTTAGTCACTTCGAGTCTTTATCAAGTTCAATAATTCCTTTATCAACCAAGTCCTGAGGAGGCGTCCAAGTGTAATAATACCAACACCCAAATCTCTTCATTAGCTGCCTTATGATTAGCTGCCACACCTCGTAAACAAGTTAATAATCTCTCTCTCTCTCTCTCTCTCTCTCTCTCTCTCTCTCTCTCTCTCTCTCTCTCTCTCTCTCTCTCTCTCTCTCTCTCTCTCTCTCTCTCTCTCTCTCTCTCCTTTATTAACACCTATACATCTGTCGATTCAAAAGGAACTTAGTGGTTGATTTCTATATGACCTGAGTGACTATGTGATAGCTAGAGGAGTTTCGCCACAACTGTGTCTTTCTTCTAAACTCTCGCTTGATCTACGGATCACGGATAGTGCATGCACTGGTGCTGGCTGCCCGAGCACTCGCTCTACGCTCCCACTACACCAGCAGCGGAGGACCTCCTCCCGGTGCACTATACAACTGTAGATATCCCCAGTGTTCATCAAGTTGTCTTACCCAAGGATTGCACCAGTGAACAATTTGCCCCGATATTTTTAAGTTTGGTTGCGTGTCCTCATGTTTATGTGTGAATGTTTGTGCATGTGTGTGTGTGTGTGTGTGTGTGTGTGTGTGTGTGCTGATACCTACACTCATGTTGTAGGAAGGTCAAGATGTTGCCACACGGTGTCTTGATGAAACATTTTCCATGCACGTTGACATATTTGTCTTACAAGAGTTGTCCCTCCCAAGAAGCCAACGTGTTGTTCTACATAAAATTGTTATTGTTCTCACAGAACATGAGTGTTCTTGTTCTCTCCAGTCTGAACAGAAAGCGATGTTCAAGGCACAACTGATGTAATCCACATTCCTCCTCGTCCTACCCATACCTTCTCACTCTCTCGCACTCTCCCTTTTTCCTCCTTTTCCATCATCTTTTCCCTCCCGACCAATTTTTCTTCTCCATCTTCCTCCTCCCCATTAACTCCTCCTGCATCTTCCCCTTTTCTCTTCCTCCTCCTCCCTCCCGCCCCTCTCTCTCCTTCCACCGCCCCCTCCTCCTCCTCCTCCTCCTCCTCCTCCTCCGCAGAAGCAGCAGCAGAAGCATTCCCCTGGCTCAGCCTGACCACGTCCTCCCCCTCACCAGAGAGGTCGTCAATCATTCACTACAGGTGTAAAGAATCGAAACCCGAGTCAGTATTACCTGGGACATTGATATATGTATACAAGGCAAAGTTCTATCATGTGATTAGCTAATCCCATGGCCGCTGTGATTAACCAATCCCACAGTTGCCACCACATTGGAAAGATTAGACAGTAGACACTTGTGGCAACAACAGTCCACCAGTAGTTCAAGGCATCAAAGAACTTTGTGAAGTGATTTAACATGGGAAAATGAAACTATATATATATATATATATATATATATATATATATATATATGTATATATATATATATATATATATATATATATATATATATATATATATATATATATATATATATATATATGTATATATATATATATATATATATATATATATATATATATAAATATATATATATATATATATATATATATATATATATATATATATATATATATATATATATATATATATATATATATATATACACGACATGAATACTAAATGTAGTTTGGGAATATGATTTTTGGAATGTAATTGTTCTTCGTTTAGATAAAGTGGCGATGCATCAGTTTTAGATACCAAGTGAATTATGAAAAGAAAAACAAATTAACTACGCAGAAAGAACTTAATTACGAATATAAAATATGTAGAACAAATTGTATCCGACCTTCAACTGCCTCATTTATTAACAATAACTATCATCATATACACCACTAAACCAACTAATTCCAACTTTGCAACATTTTCAATCACGTTGTGTTTTACACCAACCTTTCCTTTTTATTTAAAGTGGATTCATTTGTTTCATTGCTTTCATTATCATTATCATTATTAACATTAATAGAATTATTGTTTTCATAATCACTTTAATCATTGTTACTGATAATGTAAATAGTTTATTATTGTTATCATTATTATTATCATCATTATTATTATTGATATTATTATTATTATTATTTTTATTATTATTATTATTATTATTATTATTATTATTATTATCATTATTATCATCATCATTATTATTATTATTATCATTATTATCATTAATGTTATCATATCATTATTATCATTATCTTTGTTGTTTGTAGTAGTCGTAACATTTGGTGTAGCAGTAAACGTAGCAGTAGTAAAGATAGCAGAAGCACTACTAGTAGTAGTAATTATTATTGTTATTTGTCTATTACTTGTAGCATAAGCAGTAATTATAGTTGTTGTAGTTGTTTTTGTTGTTGTCTTTGTTGCAGAAGTAGTAGTAGTGGTTGTTGTAGTCGTAACAGTAGTAATAGTAGTAGTAGCAGTAGTACTAGTTGTTGTAGTAGTAGAATTTGTTGTAGTTGTAGTAGTAGCAGTAGAACTAGTTGTTGTAGTAGTAGAATTTGTTGTAATAGTAGTGGTAGCAGTTGTACTAGTTGTTGTAGTAGTAGAATTTGTTGTAGTCGTAGTAGTAGCAGTAGTAATATTATCAGTTGTAATAGTAGTTGTCTATTCCTCTGGTAGATGACTGAGTAAGCCAATATAATGGAGCGTCATCTAGGAAACATATTCAACTTTCCCCAAAACAACACACCAGCTCCTTCTGGTCTGGCTCTCCTTCGTGCTCTCCCACTCACTCCCACCTTCCCTCCCTCCACCCCTCCCACTCACACCTCAACCCACCCACTCCCAAAAGTCCCTGTGAACGATCCTCTGTGGGAACGTTGTTGTGATCTGACACCTTTCTTGAATTCCTATGATTCTTCCATTGGCCATCAGAACTCTCCTAATATTCTCGTTCATACGGAGCACAGGTACATTTCCCCTCTTCTCTTGTACCTCCTCCTCCTCGTCCTGCACCCCCCACCCACGGCCCATCTCCTCCTGCAACCCCCACCCACGGGCCCCCTCCTCACCTGTCCTACTAGGCAGCCTCGGTTCCAATGGACGGTAGCGTATGTAAATTAGATTGTATACCAGGTAATGGCAGGTAATTACAAATTAATTAAAGGCCTGCCCGCATGATGCTCACTTCAGGGCTTTATTACCTACCTATTGACCTTGCCTGAATAAAAGTGACAGGAATAATTACTTACATGTCACTTGCTGACTGTGGCCATGTCTTGGCCAGGTATATGTAGGTACCAGAGTGTGGCAGCACTGTGGCCATGTTACTTTGCTAGGCATATGTAGGTTCCAAATTATCAAACCACTATGGTCATGCCTTAGCCTAGTATATATATATATATATATATATATATATATATATATATATATATATATATATATATATATATATATATATTATCCCTGGGGATAGGGGAGAAAGAATACTTCCCACGTATTCCCTGCGTGTCGTAGAAGGCGACTAAAAGGGAAGGGAGCGGGGGGCTGGAAATCCCCCCCACTCGTTTTTTTTTTTTTTTTTTTTTCCAAAAGAAGGAACAGAGAAGGGGGCCAGGTGAGGGTATTCCCTCAAAGGCCCAGTCCTCTGTTCTTAACGCTACCTCGCTATCGCGGGAAATGGCGAATAGTACGAAAAAAAAAAAAAATACATATATATATATATATATATATATATATATATATATATATATATATATATATATATATATATATATATATATATATATTTTATATATATATATATATATATATATATATATATATATATATATATATATATATATATATATATATATATATAAGTAAAGACATGGCACCTCTAAACAAAGTTAAGAGACGGAGAAACACGAGAGTTGAATTATCTCCTTGTAACGCGCAGACACGCAAATAGTAATCACACACACACACACACACACACACACACACACACACAAACACACACACATGCACACACACTTGGGTATTCTGTTACTGATTCAGTGATGCGTCCGCCATCTTGTTTACATGTGGACCTTTAACACGTCATTGAAGGAAAATAAAGTTTACGTAGCTTTAAGCTTTAGGTTCTGTAGATGGTGACAGGTTGGGGTGGTTGGGTGGTGACCGTCCACCGTGACGACAGACGGTGACGGGTGGTAACGGGCCAGGGTAATGACAGACCGTGACGGGTGGTAACGGGCCAGGGTAATGACAGACAGTGACGGGTGGTAACGGGCCAGGGTAACGACAGACCGTGACGGGTGGTAACGGGCCAGGGTAATGACAGACAGTGACGGGTGGTAACGGGCCAGGGTAATGACAAACAGTGACGGGTGGTAACGGGCCAGGGTAGTGGCAGACAGTGACGGGTGGTAACGGGCCAGCGTAGTGGCAGACAGTGACGGGTGGTAACGGGCGGGAGGTGAGAGATCATGACACGTGTTGACGGACTATGAAAACGATGATACCATCTCGCGAAAGAAACCAAAGCGTATATATGAGTGTGTGTGTGTGTATATATATATATATATATATATATATATATATATATATATATATATATTCCATCGATTGGTATTATATTTAGAACCAGCTCCCTCCTTCCAAAAAAGGAATTCTGGTTAAATATACAGCAGGAGGCAGTGTTGACGTGCTCTGAACCTTGTATCGCGTCGTCAACAACACTGAATTGCAGAACATGTATCAATAATCTGGAAAAAGAAATGTTTATCAGTTATGTTCTGAAACAGATTCCCAGTTTAATACCACAGGAGGAGCCATGATGTCTCACTATGTGAGATATTAATCATGTTATGTGTTCACCCATAACAGGTGACCCAGACTGTCTGTAGAACAGGTGAGGACGTATAGCATATAAGAATCCTACCAACACTCCACTGCCAGCGTGTGTTGCACGTGATGCTGTGTACAAAGTTAGATCACATCAGGCGGCACTGCTGGTAAAGATGTGAACTTCACTGTGATGACTATATGGGAGGAGATATGTATCATATACGTATTGGTCTGTATCACATGATATAAACTGTAAGCCCACCGTATGTAGGAGGACTTAAACATGTCTAAACACAAAGAAGATATTCTGGTATACGTTAAAGATATATATCTAACATGAATGATATAGTATGCATGAAATACATATCATGTTATACTCCTTATAGATCTAGTGCACTTATTATATGTATTTTGAGTGTATACAGAGTAGATTATCACATACAGCGTGGGATAAGTCACATACAGTACAGGATGTGATGTAAACTTACGTACCGAAACCCATGGATTGTGGTCATTTACACCCTTTCACTAAAGCGCAATCGATTTATGAGACATAAAACAGTAAGTGATTCCCATTTACAGGAACATATGCATAAGATATAGTAGTCACAACCAGGCACAACATAGCTTGTATTATAGCTTCACAAGCCAACGACTATTAACATGCTACACACCCATTCAATATACAACAAAAACGTTTATAACAGTATATGAAATATATAACTCAAGTTAACATATCTTGAAGTGTAGTGAGATATATCATGAACATAGCACAGGGACACCTCGCCTCCCAAGAAAACATTAACAAAGCACAAGAAAACTATCAACAACTCAGCGGGCAGCTAAAAGAAGCTCATCTGAATATAACACGAATGGTAATGTCACATGGTTCGTGTGACATGGTCAAGTCTACCCCAGAGGCATCTCTCTCTCTCTCTCTCTCTCTCTCTCTCTCTCTCTCTCTCTCTCTCTCTCTCTCTCTCTCTCTCTCTCTCTCTCTCTCTCTCCGTCACAACCGCGGCACATGTTGGAACAAAATACGTAATAACTTGAATTAATCACCTTCTATTAATCTAATCATCTCTCCGACTCCACGCAACATTACCATACAAATAAGATTCTGCTCTTGTGACGCCAAGATTATTCACATCTCTTTGTACACATTATCAATTTAACGTTAAGAAGTGTAAAGGGTGGACGCTAGCGGTTGGTTGGGTCGGTGATCACATCACCTCGTCAGGGAATCATCGTCCTTAATTACTCGTCCTCATTTACATCTTGGAAATTAGCCTTGTATATTATAAATTCGATTTGTAACTAGTCTACAAGTCGGCCGCAGTTCGAGTCTGCTGCTCGGGACTGAGTGGTTTGATTCGGGACAATCAAGAGAGGGAGTGGGGGCGCGCGCGCGCGGCCGTCAGACAGGCGGCACAGAAGCCGCGCCACCGCTACACACGTCATTATGTTTCACGAGTTTCACAGTTTCAAGGATCGTTTCAGTAGGGATGAAGCGGGGCGGCGGGCGGCGGGCGGCTCACACGGGAGCCATAGCCTCGGGAATAATGATAAGGTGGTTAGAAACCTGCATTATTTACGGGATTACAACTCAATTTCAGTTTTAATTCAAATATTTCAAACGTGGAATCTGGCACATCTCAATACAAATATAAATGCAAATACAAATGTAATTATAATTAACATGCCGCAAAGGGTGAGACATAAAACTTCTCTCCATCTGCCAAACACGGAATATAAGGAGACGTTTTTCGAGCAACAGTTATTGGAATACGAATCAATTTTGAAATGAGCGAGATGTTTTGTTGAGAGCGGAGGCGCGGGTTTCAGAAGTCTTGAGCTGTCTACGGTGAAATTACCGTATAATGCCGTCCACTGTACTGGCTAATAGGCAATGGCCACTGAAATAATATATGTGAATATTAATGCATTTGAGAGTCAGAGAAATGTGAAAATTAATGGGGGAGAATTTCCCCATCTTACAAAGGTGAATATAAATGCAAATTGGTGAGCATTACTGGAACCTTAGATGAAAAGGAATGGACAGGAAAAAGCCGTAGCATGAAAAGGAGTCAGTATTAAAAACGGGAACCATTACCCCGAGCAAAGGCAAACAAGATGAATATGTGGGATATTTTTAAGCCCCAGCAGATCGAAAACAGCGCAGGGGGGTATTTTGATCACGGTCTCACTTTGATGCCCCCGCGTCATTTGAATACGTTCCGATGTGCCATAGAGCCCAGACCTGAGCGTCTGATGGCGCTCCCGCAGCTCCTAAGGCGACACCTATTGTACAGAACTATTTCTTGGGGCGATTTTTGACATTTGTGGTTGATTGAGGCGAAGATTAAAGGCGCGTCGGAGGCTGCGGGAACGTATTATGGCTGACACTTGTAATGAACACGAAAATATGAACCGATCTGACGTGGGGATCAACACGCTGCTCTGTAGGGATGTGTTAACGTGAGGCAACGTGATGTGTGTATACATGTCCATGTATGTGTGTGTGTGTGTGTGTGTGTGTGTGTGTGTGTGTGTGTGTGTGTGTGTGTGTGTGTGTGTGTGTGTTATCTTTACCTCAGTGAGAGTTCTGTTGTTATCCACGACCTCTTCCCGGAAATTCCTGCAGTTAAGGCTGTGCTACTTCCAGTGGCAGGGTAATGATAGACTCCTTTGAGGTGAGAAGTTCGTAAACGAGACTGTACTCCCTATGACACAGCCTGGCCAAAGGTGATTTTTCAATTGTGATGTAATTTTACGCAGGCGGAGTCCGGTAATACACACACACACACACACACACACACACACACACACACACACACACACACATATATATATATATACTTTATTCAAACATATTCATTTCCTTATTCATTTGTCTTTTCATTTATTTGTTTATATATCCATTCATTTACTCACGGTTGTGTTTCTGTCATTGTGTGAGGCAGACGTGTCGCTTGTGTGTGTGTGTGTGTGTGTGTGTGTGTATGTGTGTGTACACAGTCTGCGTAAAGCTGTGTACGTATACCATTATATACAGCTGAGTCGACATAAATAGCTGTATGTCTGTGTATGACCAGTGTTGTGGGAAGTCTGCCGGACCAAGGCTTATTTTCGTGCGAGTCTGGCTGGACTGGCAACGTCCAGCAGTTCTGGTGGAGATGTTGACCTCAACGTAACCCCAGGCTCTCTTAACCTCATTTATCAACAACATGCCTTATTTCTCGTCCTCCTTGTTACATGTAGTCTACTAAAAATCGTTGTTGCCTTTCCCCATAATCTACAACCACAACAGGTCAGCTTCTATCATGACCTATACGTGCTATCTACCGTCCGTGTTAGTTACATCTCTTATCTTTCATCTCTACTGTTAAACACACCTGTTATCTTTCGTCTAACTATCGAAAACACGTGCTATCTTTCGTCCCGTAATTTCCCCCTCGTTGTATTCGTCAACTATCACCACACCAACACGGCAGACCAACGCCCCGGACCTAACTTAGTGTAGGTGAAGCAATTGTCGTTGACCACAATTATGATAAGACACATTCTGGATGGATTCAGTGACCAGCGAGTTTTAAGCCATGTAACCTTAACTTGACATATTGTACATAAGGCACAGTTTGGTTCTGTACTCTCGTACGTGTTTGTCTCTCACTAACCTTTACAAGATGGACACGTTCCTTCGTAAAGTCTTGGTCTACCATACTTCACATGTCACACTATCTGTAGGACTCCCCAGCTGAGATCATGAGTGGTGGGGTGAGAGATATAAGCCATAGTGAAGTCTCTGCAAATGTGGCTCAAATTTTCGGAATTGTGTCTGTGAGAAACATAGACTGACATCCTCCGGAGTGTCTGGTGTGAGTATATCAGAGGTGCACGAAAGCGACTGACCCTTAAACTCTAACCCTTAACCTTTTACATAAGTTTCTGATCTCTATCCACTCTGAATCTGACCTTTTCTCCCTGACCAACGGTCAGCAGCAATTATTCTTTCTACTTAGGTCCCTCGACCACTGCACCTGACCTCTCTTGTCTTTCGTGAGCCGTACCAATACCCCCACTCCACCCATCCCTCACTCCCTCAGAACGTGTAGAACCTAACACCGAGTTAACATTAAAGACCAAATTAGCTTGCTCATTATCTGTCCCTGGCTGGTCAATGGTCAGAAGTGCTGGAATGGAAACATCTAATTAGACGGAGGACACAGGATCACCTGTAAAACTCTGTCACTAATTAGTCTCGTCTCAGGTGAGACACGAGGTCCCAGATTACACACCCAATGCCCGGGATATACCAGCAAAATACCTCATTAAGTAGGGATTGTCTAATCAGCTATGCAAATCAGTCACGGATTAGAGGCATAGCTAATCAAATCGGTAATTAAGTTCCGGCTGACAGGGATGTGTTTATGAAATACGGTCGTTTCCAACATGAAATAGTGTCAACAATACGTAAAATACGATGGTAAATTAAAAACTAATAAAAGTTGTATATGATAAAATAATCACTTTACAATGCACGTTAATTACAACAGATATGCAAAATACAAAGTCACAGAGAAAAAAGATCAACATGATTACTGCACTATCTAATTAAACAAGAAACTTTGCAGCGGGACGCATTTAGCCATCGTCAGATGCGCAAGTTACGCATTTTTTAGTTGATAATCAAATGAAGGATTCTTTGTGCAGTAGTGTATCCCTGGACGACCGGGAAAAACGCTTACAAAGAAAGAATCGGCCTTTGATGTTACTGGACGGCCAGCCGGTAATGAGAGGAATTTACGGATATTTGAGAGAAGATGAGGTGACGGTTGATTACTCTCGTAATCTGACACTCATCAACAACCTTCTCATGGATGTGTTTATACAATATTCAGGACGGATCGAGAGACTCAGCTACATACACCAGGGAGGACAGTGTACTTTTTATGACGTAGTGAGGGAGGGATCTACTGCTATACACATGCAGTTACTCCATGATTCCACGAAGGATTATCATGAGACGGAAGTCTGACTTACGTCTATGTCAAGTGAACCGCTACCCTTCACACATACATGTACTAGTTAAGCTATATAATGAGGAAGCTGCTTCCACTGATAACAGATTATTCATCATCTAAGATACACTGAGAGATGGAATCACAAGACAAAGATACATTATTGGTCAAAAATATATAAATTAGGATGTGCACAAGTGTTCAACTTGTATAAGAAAAACATCGTTGAGAAATATACTGTGTAGATTCATTACGTAAACTGATGTTGAATACCACAAGATTGTGATTGAGCATACACTTAAGAATTATGATACACAGGAATAGCTGGACATTCATACTGCAATATGCCATACGTCAAAGATATTCTGTTAAAATTTTTTGGAAAGATGTCTATGATTTTGATGTATAGAAAGTCTAATTACCAGAATAATTGTTATCATCACTTAAACAAGCCAGACAGGTTCATAGACGATGTATCTAAATTTTTACTATCTAATGTCCCTTACATGTCTATTCAAGTATTATCATCATCATGAATAATTATCAATATCAAGCATCAACATAATTATCAGTCACGGAAAGTAAATACGAAGACGGCAAACTCAACCAGAGTATGATCAACATAAGGGAAAATGAGGCAGATCAGACATGTTTCACTATTGTGCAGTTAGTATATCGAGAGGGAGTGATGGATGCAGAAAGAGGGAGGGATGTAGATAGAGGATGGATGTACAGGAAGAGGGGATATAGAGGGAGGGAGGGATATAGAGGGAGAGAGTGATGTGTAGGTACCTATTGATGGAATGTAGGATGTGTAAGTACACCTAGAGGAGGTAAAAAGTCATTAAGTACTTTTAGAGGGTGAAAGGGACCTGTAAGTAGATATAGAGGGAGGTAGAGACCTGGAAATAGACCTAGATAAAAGGAAAGACACGCACGTCCAGCTACTGGGAGTGAAGAATGTAGGGAGAAAATAGAATCTTGAGTAAAACGAGTAGTAGTGGACATCATCACTCGAGATGGAGTGGTGGACATCAATAGTCTAGAGGGAGTAGTGGACATCATCACTCGAGATGGAGTGGTGGACATCAATAGTCTAGAGGGAGTAGTGGACATCATCACTCGAGATGGAGTGGTGGACATCAGTAGTCTAGAGGGAGTAGTGGACATCATCAGTTGAGAATAAGTAGTGGACACAATTACTACATCTTTGTTAACATGATACGAATCACATATCAGAATAGATTAGACAATTATTTCATGGAGAAAGAGAAAAAGCCACGTGTTGAGCACCATGGCTGCCAGCCACGTGCTCAGCACCATGGTTGCCAGCCACGTGCTCAGCATCATGGTTGCCAGCCACGTGCTCAGCATCATGGTAGAAATGAATCCATGATTTTCCGAACCACATAAAGCCAGTAAGCCATCCCAGGTTGATGCAGAAGAGTTTCCCTTTCCTGTACGCTCTACAAAATTAGATTAACGTGTGGCCTCTGAAGGTATCATCGTTAATGTCCTGTTTTTTTTCCGTATCACTTCTCACCGAGCCGGTAAAACTCGCCGTGTTAATCAAGTCTCAAATTCACTGTAGCGTTGGCCCCGTAAAGAGAATGGTAAAGATTGTTGGTACTTCATAGAGAGGATCGTGTGATGCGACCGTTGTAAAGATGTTTTGGGAACGATTGTATCTAAGTTGTGAAGGAATAATAAAGTTGATTATACTGCCCGTGTTGCGTGTGCCTCTTATCTTCACACTCTGTGTTGTGGAGGGAGCGCTTTCCTCTGTACAATGTAGTGTGGGGTTCTCTGTACACTATGTCGTGTATACAGTGGGCTTCGAAAGCCTCTTTAATGCTTTCAAGATATCTATGTTTTTGTTCTCTTGTGATTAATCAGCTGGTGTACCGGTATCATGAAGCAGGACATATGAAGTAATATTCCTGTTGTTTTCCTTGTGTACAACATCCTATGATAAGACTGATACATAGTATCATTAGAACGACGTGAACCCTTTCTTCTGGACGTGATATCTTATGTGCAGGGCAAAGCCACTTTGTTCCAGGAACATACCAAGCCTAGAACACAGTTCCAGTGAGGCTACTCAGAGAGCAATTCCAGTAATGCTAGTCAGAAAACTGTTCTAGTAATGCTAATTAGGGAGCAGTTCTCCATCCAGTATCTCTACATCGCAGTACTATCAAAGAAAGTTTTTCTTATGTCAAAACTTCTAAAAATTTCCCTTCTGCACAGAGATTACTAGTTACATCTGCGACCCAGTGGTGAGGATTAGTTCTCAGCGGTCTAAATGGCCTCACAGGAGTTATCCAACAGACACCAACCATCATGATAATTAATAAATCGCGAGGTAAACATTGTTCCAGTGTGGCACTGTCCCAGGAGCGTAATCTTTCACGTTGTGACAATTATGAAATATTTGTCCTGAAGTGATAGTGACGTAGTGTCATTCATTCCTGTGTATGTATTGTCTCATTATTCATTACGACAGTTATTCATGTGAAGGATTCAACAAACGACGTTATTGCATTTCTGTCTTTTTTCACATTTTAATGTCAATTTGAATTTGTATTTTCTCTTCCTTCATTAAGTCATATATCCAGGGTTTTGTTTGAACTGTTGGATTTTTACAGTTTTTGTTTATATTTCATTTAGTCACTCTATTTTTACAGTTTTTCTTGTTTATATCATTTATCCAGCTTCTGTATTTCTTATCCAATGTATACCTTCTTTATCTAACATTTTACAATTATTTTCCAAATGTTGGTGGTTCCTGGAGACCTTCAAGATCTCAACTGAATACTTATCCTTCAATCGTTCAGACTAAGCGTCTCCCTCCCACCTCTCTCTCTCTCTCTCTCTCTCTCTCTCTCTCTCTCTCTCTCTCTCTCTCTCTCTCTCTCTCTCTACACACACACACACACAAGATGTTCTGGATTTAGCACAATAACGTCACCCTTGTCGTGAGCTTCCATCGCAACACCGAGTGTATTTTTGAAACCATAACACACGCATCAGGAAACATGGCTTTCAGTTGGAAAGATGTGATTTGACACGCCATTTGCTCAAGACACAATGAAGGACTCGGGATATAAAGGAAATGACTTGAATTATGACTATTACTTTTATGAACGTTTAGCTTAAGAACAACGTAATTTTTAGGTCCTTAAAGGAATCACTTTGAGTGGGAGTGAGTTCATGCGAGTGAAAGAAGTCAACAAGTTTTGTTAGTCATGCAGCTCCTTCAGTGGACGAGATAACTTACTGAATTTATTGGTTTGACGTGTAGCACCTTGAAAAGATTATTATTCCACAGAGTATATTGGTTTCATACCTCTGATTACATTATTAACCCTATCAATACTAGTCTAACCTTCTGAATGAGGTAAAAGTCCTTTCGGTTCTAAACCAACCCCTGAGGAGAACCATGAACGTAGAGATAACATTCTGTTGACTCCTTTCAGGACAATAGTTTGCCCCTTCAAGTTCATTGACTTAACCCCTTGAGAACCGTGAGACACAGGAGATTAGCCCACCTCCAACAACTTAACAGCGTAGTTCACTAACTTAACCCTTTGACTAAGGTAACTTGATTCCTTATATCCCATGGTTTAAAGCGTGGAGCTCAGTATCTCACCCTGTATCCTTCAGAACACACACACACACACACACACACACACACACACACACACACGGGCCTCCATGGTGTAGTGGTTAGCGTTACTGACCGTCATGCATGGACGGACCGCTTGGGATCAAACCCGCTTAGGTTCGAATCTGGTAGCGGCAGCCGATCCATAGTCCACCCAGCTGTTCATCCTCCCCTCAGGGCTGGTCGGTAGAATGGGTATCTGGCGTAAGGTAAGGTATGTGTGTATGTTTATACACATGGGAGTAAAGACATGGCACACACATGCAAGGTTAAGAAGACGGAGCAAGACGAGTGTAAAAACTCTCTCTTCGTAACACGCAAATAGTAATCACACACACACACACACACACTCACACACACACACACACACACACACACAACACACACACACGCACACACACACACACACACACACACACACACACACACGCACACAGTAGACTGTAGGAACAGATCATTAGTGTTTGTGATGGAGCAGCAACTTCACCCGAGCCACAGAGGTCCTTGGGCCCCTGCTGAGCCTTGAGTGGTGCACATTTCCCCCGCTGAGCCTTGAGTGGTGCATACTTCCCCCGCTGAGCCTTGAGTGGTGCACATTTCCCCTGCTGAGCCTTGAGTGGTGCACACTTCCCCTGCTGAGCCTTGAGTGGTGCACATTTCCCCTACTAAGCCTTGAGTGGTGTACACTTCCCTTGCTGAGCCTTGAGTGGTGTACATTTCCCCTGCTGAGCCTTGAGTGGTGCACACTTCCCCTGCTGAGCCTTGCGTGGTGTACACTTCTCCTGCTTAGCCTTGAGTGGTGCACACTTCCCCTGCTGAGCCTTGAGTGGTGCATACTTCCCCTGATGAGCCTTGTTGTCGCACATCTCCCTTCCAGAACTCGTGTGGACGCACACCTCCAGTGCAGAGCCTTGTGTGGGCGCACAGCTCCCCTGCGGAGGAGCTTAAGCCCCGGTTGGTTCATTTAGCGACACTTGGTAAATATATATAATGGGTCCAGCTGTCTGGAAAACTGGCCTGCTGGCGGGGTAAAACTCGAAACTACACCTGCAACAGGCTAATTGATTCTGGTGTGTGTGTGTGTGTGTGTGTGTGTGTGTGTGTGTGTTGTGTGTGTGTGTGTGTGTGTGTGTGTGTGTGTGTGTGTGTGTTTCCGTGATGGAAAATGGGATGGGACTGAGATGTGGCACGAGGCGGGGCTTCACCTGGGCACAGGGTGGAGTAGGGAGGGAGCTGCCACTGGGAGGGGTTGAGGTAGAGCAGTGGCCGGACTATGATGGGTCAGGGTTGGCGTTGCAGTAGGCAGGGGGCTGGATGGGGCATAGGGCGGTGTTGTAGTAGGCAGGAAGCTGGGTGGAGCGTGGGGCGGGTATATAATAATCACTATACACGTCATTTTCAAAATTCTACTAACGAGAAATTAATATTCTACAAAGAATGTTTATCATACACAAATTAAGAATTCTACACTGACTCAGTATCATACATTTAGTATCGCATACGGGCCCAGTATCATACCCTCATCATCATATGCAGATTCGGCATCAAACAATCTCAGCATTATACAGTATTTAGTATCATAAAGACCCAGTATCGTACACTCTGTATAATAGGCTTAGTATTATGTATAGTTTATTATCATACACGGACTATCATATACAAAGTCAGTATCACAGATTATATCATATAAACTCGGTATCATACATTACCCATCAACCATACACGTTCAGTATCAAAGATATAGTTACTGTCAAACATACACTATCATACGAGGACCCAGTGTCATACGGGGACCCAGTATCATACATTACTCAGTATGCTACAGTTAGTACCATACGCAGACGTATAACACACACATCCACATCATAAACACAATATATCATACACATATTATCATAAAGACAACATGATACAGAGACTGAGTATGATGCACAATATACATAATACAGGGGGCAAGAAGATGCTGGCCCAGTAATTACTTAACCATCAGGTAATGAAGTAATCAGGAACCTCCTCCTCCTCCTCCTCCTCCCACCGTGACACTGTATCAAGCCAATCTCGACCCTCCAGCTGGGGGGGTACCAACCCCACTTAGGGAGGGGGGACCTACCCCAGCCACACTGTAAAGCTGCCATTTTTCACTTTAGCCACAATTACAGCAGAGCCAATTAGAGTATATATTAAACAAATCCCTTGTGGAAGAAGCTCCTCTGAAAAAAAGTTATATATATATATATATATATATATATATATATATATATATATATATATATATATATATATATATATATATATATATAGGTACATATATATATGTATATACATATAGGTACATATATATACACATGAAGAAGAGAATAGCAGGGAAGGCCCGTGGCCTTAATTACCACGATCTTGCCTGGCTGAGTAGTATTTTGCCCCTTCTAATTACTGTTTGTTAATATATGCACCAGCATGTAGCCGGTGAGGGGGTTGTACCTGGCCCTCACCGCTGCCAGACGACCCCAACCTCCACCACAACACCTCCATTACTACAACATCACCATCACCACAACACCTCCATTACTACAGCGTCACCACCAGCACAACACCTTTACCACAACACCACAACAATGACAATGCCTTCATCACAACAACATTACAAATTCCACAAAAGCTTCTCCACTATAACGCTTGCCCAACACATCATAACTATACCGTTCCTGCCATCTTTATACTTTCATTGGACAACTTCAATGGGCCTTACTGGACTTACTGTACCTTACTGGATCTTACTCGATCTTACTGAACCTTACTAGGCCTGTTTGAACCTTACTGGACCTTACTGAACCTTACTAGGCCTTACTGTACCTCACTGGATCTTACCGGGCTTTAGTGGACCTTACTGGACCTCACTGGACCTTACTGGATGTCAAGATAGACAAAGTAGATAATTTTGCTTGATGGAGTCTCTATGATGAGTCACGTATGATGTCAACATCATCGTCACGACAAGACTCAGTCAGTACAGGAAGCATCACCACTCCCAGCTGTCGGGAGTCTAGGTGACCCCCCGTGGGGCACGGAGGTCATCCTGGCCCGAGGGTCGTTACTCCAGCTTGGCCACCGTGACCCAAGGAATGCTACATCAACCTGGCCACCGTGGCTAAAGGATGGCCATGCCATCCTGGCCACACTGACTATACTCATCAATACATACGATCTAATTTTGTCCCTTGTGAGAAGAGTCTTGTGGCGCCCTCTTGTGTCTCGGGCCATAACAAGACCAGATGATGCGTGCTCCTCTCTCCTCACCCTCCTCTTTCCTCTTCCTCCTCCTCCTCCTCACCCTCCTCTTTCCTCTTCCTCCTCCTCCTCCTCACCCTCCTCTTTCCTCTTCCTCTTCCTCCTCCTCCTCCTCCTCCTCCTGCAGCTGGTATAAGACTTTTCCTCCGGTGGGCAGTGGCGGGACCGTCAGCAGGAGCCCCAGCAGGAGAACCTCCGTCAATGGTAATATCTGCCGATTAATACGTCCAAGTGAGGAATGGTCCGCGGGTCCCTTTATTATATCGTGGTACTTCCTGGGACTCTCTCTCTCTCTCTGTCTCTATCCAGGAGCTGCAGGTTAAGGAGCCCCCTAGCCAGGCCGTGGCAGGTCGGCCTACCTCTGCTGCCTGCAGGAGTAGTACTCCCACTAATTAGCTCCCGAACCAACATTTTAAATTCTAATGTTATAATGCGTGTGATGGGCGGCGGGGCGGCGGGGGCTTGACTTATGGATGTGTGAGGTTGTGGTCCTGGGGCCAGGGAGGCGTCGTGCGCCCCGGGATGACCTCTGGAGTGGCAGGGGAAGGCACAGTGGAAACAGACTGGAAGGGGAAGCAGAATGAGAAAGGAGGGTGAGGAAGGGAGAGAAGAGGTGAGACAAGGTAATAGGGGAGAGGAGAAATAAGGAAAAGGAGGTGTAGGGAAAGCAAAGGTGAGAGATGAAGGCGGGGGAGGGAGAGAGGGAAAGAGAGGGAGACGAGGCAAAGTTAAGGAAAGAAAGGTAAAGAGGAGATGGAGAGCAAAGAAAAGGATGTTGAAGGCATAGGGAAGGAGATAAAGGGCATAGCGAAAGAGGAGATGGAGAGCAAAGAGAAGGATGTTGAAGGCATAGGGAAGGAGATAAAGGGCATAGCGAAAGAGGAGATGGAGAGCAAAGAGAAGGATGTTGAAGGCATAGGGAAGGAGATAGAGGGCATAGCGAAGGATGTGGAAGGCATGGGGAAGGAAAAATGCCAGATAGCGTGGGTGTGAAGAAAATGGGAGGAGGGTAAAGGAAGGGGAGGCAGCCGACGATACTTCTCCTAATTGGCCAGTGACCACCCGCACAGCACACCACCTCCGCCCACACCCCCTGGAAGACACCACAGTCAACATCCCTCATACGTTCTAACCCCTTGACCTGGACAGTACGACTCTCGAGCACGGTAGTAACATGTCAAGATGTACTACGTTATTGCTAATATTCTATCTAAAATCTGGCTTCCCACACTGTTAATATACATGTCATTAATATTACCATAACAGAGTTAATGCAGACTTACAACATTAACGTTAATATTCTCTTTAATGAGGTGGATAATTGTATTATATATATAATCAACGTTAGATAGGGTTATTACGTTTAATATTATTATGTGACTCATCTCTAATGAATCTGTTGCTGGGAAAGAGACGGATAATTCTTGGCCCATGTGAGTCATACTGGACCAACATTAAGACCTTCCTATGTGGAGGCCAGGGCCGGAGCTGGGAGTGTGTGTACTCATACAAGTATCTACGTATGTATGTATTGATGTGCATTCAAGGTGTTACCGGACTCCGCCTGCCCGAGGTAACACTCGAACTTGCTTAATGTTCCAGTCTTGTTAGAAACTTTAGATATTAGCGTAGTCCTCAGCAATAGTAGTACTGCCAGGGAAAGTCATGTGCATATAGGCAAACTTTTCACATAGTTCCATTTCCTGTCCAAATAATAAAGATTTTATGAGAGGCATGATGCCAGATCCCAACACCACCATCAGGCAACGTTTGTTTACCAATACATCTTGGCTACGTCTCTTCCTTGTATATCAACTGACAGTTCTACGTCTTCTATCTCATTCTTGTATTTCACTGACGATGTGATCGTTACACAAAAGTGCACTTAGGAACTTATCGTGATCATTCTCCTCGTGGTTTGATATATATATATATATATATATATATATATATATATATATATATATATATATATATGTGTGTGTGTGTGTGTGTGTGTGTGTGTGTGTGTGTGTGTGTGTATAAGCATACATTTTACTCCAGATGAGTGTGATTAATACTTAATGCTAATAATAGTATCAGTTGTCGTACCTCTGAAAATCTAAATTCTCGTATGAAATCACCCATGGAAACCTTTGGAAACCTTACGTGGCAAGTGTTTGTAATAACAACAACCTTACGTCATATATTGCAGAAAAATCGCAAAACATTTGTTGACTTGTGAAGCCGTGAGTAAGCGACACCAGTTCAAAGAGATGGATTTCGTGTATCATTGATTTCGTTTTCGTCTAAGCAGTCGGCTACTCCTCTGGCAACAGTTGTTTTTAGCCGTCATTATACGTAAGATATTTTTCTAAGTTCAAAGATTTTGTATTTATGATAATGACAGTTGCCTGTAGTTCACCAGTATAAATGTAATCACGGTAATACTTTGCATATTGATAAGTTAGGTATGCCAAAGAACAGTAGTCCTCTGTTCGAACACACCCGCGAATCACCGAGCTGCTTTGTCAGACGCCCTTAACTATCACTCATGGGTATCCGGCAAGTTTGACGTCCTCGCGCTGAGCTCAGCCAGTAGGTCCCCACACTTGCACCTGTGAACACTGGACTCACATTCTCCTGGTAAACGGATGAACCTGGGATGGATTACCTCGTTACTGTGACTCGCGAGATTTCGTCTATGATGATTCCTTGTAGCAGGTATGTACATACGGCTCCCCCTCACGTTACTGTGTATGTAGTGCGGTACATACATACATACATACATACATTTCATACATACATACATTACATATATACATACATACATACATACATTACATACGTACATACATACATACATTACATAGAATACATACATACATACATACATACATACATACATACAGGCTTATTAGCACTTTCGCCAATTTCCACTTGCCTGTTTTCATCCTACTCGGGTATGAATTATGTAAAGCATATCAAAACCAATTTTGGAGTCAAAAATCGATGTTTTGAAGAATTACTTTTGTCTTATGCTTGCTATATGTGTGTGTGTGTGTATATATATATATATATATATATATATATATATATATATATATATATATATATATATATGAGTAGCCTTGGCGAAGTGCATATATAGTACTCGTGTATAAGTGCAAGGGGGATAAATGCAATTGTTTGTAATACAAACTTACAAGTTTCTTGAGAGTACCCGGGAAGTTGTATGAGAGGGTGGTGGCTTGCCCAGAGCATCAGAATGGGGAAGAACAATGTGGTTTCGGGAACGGTACAGGATACGTAGGTCAAGTTTTGCTTTAGGGAATGTGAGTGAGAAAAACATAGACACAGATGATTTGTATATTGGCATATATGTATCTGGAGAAAGCATAAGATGGTGTCTTTAGCATGTTTCCTAATATTATAACTAGCTTATAAAAGTAATCCATTTTCATGATTGTAGAAATTGTCAAATTTGCATAACTGTGTTCTGACTTTATCTGTAATTAGACATTGTACCTGACTGACTGAATGACTGATTGATTGTTGGCGTTGTTTCATGATTCCAGTGACTCAGTATGACTCTTTCTTCTCAAGAACTTAGGGTAAAACTTATGTACATAGGTCGGCCAGATGTCCTCCCTAGCTAGGGATCACCTAACCCGATTATGTATATTGATGTGTTATTATAAGCTAACAACCAAATCCAACATAGCCCAACATACAAACCCAGTATAATCAACATGATACCACAAACTCACTTAATCTGATGACTAAACCGAACTTAACTTGAGAATAGGTTTTCCCAGGCCAGGGGTTGCGGGAACTACTTCCATTCTGTAGTTTCACAAGAAGACTGCTCTATGTTTATAACTCTTGCCGTATTGTGTTTCGTAACTCGTTTCCTGTAAGAGTAATGTTAATCACTTCAAGTGAAAATTATTCAAATTTGTTTCCCATTGTTTATTCGTTATTTTAATATATTTTTGCTAAATGGAACGTGCTGAGAAGTTAGAAGTAAAATCAGCTACTTGTGTCATTTGTGCCCAGGGTACAGCAAGGAGGTTAGCCTCGGACCCTGGTTCGGAACCTGTGTAGGATTACCTGTCTACATAACTGAAATAAGCCGCAAAATTTCTCTGTATTTCTCTGGATGATAATTGTCTGTTTAACGGATTGAAAAACTAGGCTGAGTGTACCACAGAGTAAGCGTGTTATATGGTTAGTTTATCATATGGTGCGTCTATCATAGAATGACTGTAATGTCGTGTATCGTTAGGGTAAGTGTGCCATAATATTGGTGTATCATCCCCGTTCCCTGGTTCAGCCATACCCCCTCCTCACATAGATCCCTCCTCCTATAGTCTCCCTCTCTCCTAGTCCATGTGATCCTCATACCTCACTCTCCTGTGTCTCACCTCCAGCCTCTGGGGTGAGGAATTGCTGTACGTTATCATTTCTCATCGTAACATGTATCCCCCTTCCTCCCTGCCAAGAGACTATATTTTCTTGCTTCATCAGCCAGAAGCTGGCTATTCCTGCGCTGGGGATATCGTATATAAAGATAATTGTTTTCATAATTTTCTTACTGTAGACCGAGAGAAAACATTACATTAACTGGTGAGAACTGACGTTGCTGATGACTGGTCTCGGGACGGAGAAATTTACTGTGGAAAATGGCAGTAGGTGAGGGAATGCACGAACGGAGTCCTAATGGTTGTATTTGACAGGTTTTTTTATCAGATGTTAAGTGGCATGACCAGCCAGCGCCCAGAACCGATGTGCGAATTTAGTAATGTTTATCGCAGATGTTCTAATGAATGAAACCGAATTATTTCATGAACAACTTAGTTAATTTGAATCATCAAACCAAATGTAATTTTTTGTGCTGTTGACCAAACTTACGTCAGAGTTGAAATATGAATCCATCTTTGAAATGAAAGGAAAACTTGGCATTATTGAGGGGTATGTGAACGGTTTAATTAGATTCGGGAAAATCGAATTATCCCGCCCCACGTAATTCCACCTTAGTCTATTTAATCTTAGCTGATTTCATTTGGAGTTGTACTTTCACAACTTTTAACTTTTTGATGTCATCTTTTTTATTCTAATACATCGTATCTTGTACGACAAGTGTATTCTATATAGCGTAACTGTCTTACGTCAACCTCTGTCTCACTTGTCTTTTATCATCTTTTTATCATGTTTTTCTACACATCAGTCACTAGTGTCTTGTCTCTTCCTTTCGTGAGGTTATCATGTAATGGAGCTTCATTTATATTTATTATACCTGTTGGTTAGACGGCCCACAGATCAGACAACAACGGAATAAACTCTGGTGTACAATCTCCTCAGTCATCACATAAAAGGACCTCGACCGACCCTAACAACCTGTTTGGCCATTAAAAGGGAAAAAAGTCTCTCGCCGGCTAATGTCCACTTCGTACGCGTCCATCTGAAAAACTTTAGTCAAGAAATTTGTCGAAATAAAAGTAAGATGATTTCTGCCTCACATGTTGGGAATAACCTGAGCAGTGTGTGTGTGTGTGTGTGTGTGTGTGTGTGTGTGTGTTTATGAGTTTCATGGTCTAATGATCATCCTCACAACTTTCCATATTCATCAATAACCCATAACGTCCAGCCACAGCTGTAGCAGGATCAGTTTGCATGTAGTTTACAGTTGTCTCCAGCGAGTCTAGACCAATAACTTGAACTCTGACAAACAGCCAAACAAACGATGTATTTTGTTTGTCACAATACATATCAGAGTGGCAATAAATATCGAGATAACTCCGATATATCAACACACTTGCCCCACCCACAACGTTGGTTCTCTTTCCCTGTTCCCCAGATATTCCCTCTGTTACTGCTCGTCATGACTGGCACCTTAATTAGCCCGCCACCTGCCAGATCACGTGATACTCGTTACCTCACTACGTCACTTGATTACTATATGACAGTTGGCAACTCGTTACATTGAAATTTATTTGTAATCATTCTAAAACTTCTTTCTAAGAAAGATCCAGGGCGTATTTCCAGAGGCTTGTCCAGCCTAAGGCTGCGCTACTTCCAGTAACAGAGAAATGTAGAACCTTTCGAGATAAGTTTTTTGACAAGACTGTAGCCCCAGTGACGGTGACTTTTCACGGGCGGTGTTACCTGGAGCAGTGGAGTCCAGATATATTTACTTCCTGAGTAGAGATAAACGAGAGTTAGAGCAAAATTGCAAGGTTAAAGTGAGGCCATTAATTCATTTAAGAAATATTACCTTAAATAGTGATATCCCAAACTTCTCGAAGGAATGATGTTTCAATCGTTAGAATAATTTGAAGAAGTTTCCGGCGTTTCTGAATATCTATAGGATAAAGTAATATTCATAACAGCCATAATAAATACTTGTAGTGTTGCGACCTGACCAAAGGTATTTTCAGCACTCACGTGTTGGCTTAAGTTGACGTTTTCCTGTGTTGTAACCAAACTAAAGCCATAGTTTATACCATTGTGATGTCATACCTATTCAAGACCACAGATATATCATGCTTTCTAATGATCTTGACCGAGTGAAAGCTGTAATAAGCACTTTTATTTGTTATCTACTGACCAAGCTAGGGCCATGTTCAGCCCTTACCTTCCTAGTCTGACCTGAGCAAAGCCATGTTAAATCCTTGACGCTGTGGTGTGACCTGCCCACGGCCATGTTGAACCACTACCGTTACAGCGTGACCTGACGAAATCTTTATTACCAGATGACTTGTTGTGTTGTGTAACGAAGCTTAGCAGACACAAGGCACCTGGTGTAGGGGGACTGGCCTTCCTGCTGCTCTAATTAGACTTGTAAAAGTTATACAGTACCAACTGTGGGGTATGCCACACTGACCCTTATGGCAGGTTGTCACAGAGGCCACCAACGCCAATCATAAACCAAGGAAAGCTAATTCAGGGAGTGTTTTGTAACTGTGGCTCCAGACCGTCGTAAAGATTCAGAGGAACGACTTAACACGGCAGGAAAACAAACTATGTGAGTGTTGGTTATGATGATGTTGGTGATGGTGATGAAGATGATGGTGAATAGTGATGGTGGTGACGATTGTGGTGTTTGGTGGTATAAGTGGTGGGAAAGGTTGTGGTTCGTGGGAGTCGTGATGGTGAGACTGGTGATGGTGATGGTGGTGGGGAGGATGGCGGTGGTTGTGGCTGATAGAAGTGGTTGTGGTGGAGACGGGTGGTGAGATGGCTTTGCCTTCAGTAACGCCTCCAATGACCCTCCATCAACCAGCTTCACTGGCACCGTTGATGTATTGCCCGAGCTTCATTTACTTAGGGAAACATCAAGTTATCTTGGAAGGGGAAGCTGTGGCAGGGGTCCGACAGGTATGCTGGTTTTACTAGGTTCCTTGTCCTTGGAAGTTGTATCAGGGGTCTGGCAGGGATGCTTGCTTCACTAGTTCCCCTGCCCAAGGAAGCTGCGGTAGGGGTCCGGCACGGATGCTGGCTTCACTACTACCCCTGCCTAAGGAAACTGTGGCAGGGGTCCAGTGGGGATGCTGGCATCACTAAGTCCCTTGCTCTGCTTCCCTGGGTACTGCCCGCACGGACCTTGCAAGTGACGAAACAATCAGAAAATGCTAATGTCGACCGATACAAGATAAACCACACGTTCTCTGAGCCAGCCAGCTAGCCAGACCTGCTCCCCAGCATCGCTGGATTTTGCTCAGAAACCTAATTAATAGTTAATTAACTCTCTAGGCGAATTATCAGATGCAAATTGTAATATATCCCCGAAAATAGACATATCTGATCAGAGCTCCCGCGGTAGAAATAGATTAGCGGGTCTAGGGACGGCTGGGTGGGGGCAGGACTCGCGGCAAAACTTGAAGCATTATGAACAGTGACGCAGGTTATGGACAAAAGCCCCGAGCAGCGGTCAAGGTGCTGGCTCTGGTTTAGCATTAATGACTTGTTTTATGTGCGCAAATTACATGCTAATCTCGGCCCCTCTATAAGTCCTGCGCCCAGCCAACTGCACGTCTGACACAGAGTCGCTAGAGCGGACACTCCGTACACCGACCACTGCCCGTCTTCTGACACACCGCCACACTCGCACGGTAAAAAAAAGCTCCTGAATTTGTGTTTCCATTTCGATCCTTGTGTTGATTTTCTGGGGTCGTGATGCAAGGCGGAGATAAGACATATTGGTCGGCTAGTGTTTCAGGCGGAGGTGCCTAGGGGTGGCAGGTCCCCATGGGTCACCTCATCTTCACAGGTCCTCCTCACGCCCTTTCACTCCCGGGATCTCTTCACACACCCTCACAGGTCCTCCTCACGCCTTTACCTACAAGCTTCTCTTCACACATGCTCACACGTCCTCCTCATGCCTCCTTATACACAGGTCTTCCTCACGTTTCCCCACACATAGGTTCTCCTGACAACCCTTCACACACGGGTCGCCCTCACACACAGGCTCTCCTCACGTCCCCTGATACACAGGTTCTTCTCACGCCCTTTCTCTTCCAGGTTCTCCTTACACGTACTCTCAGGTCCTCTTCGCGCCATCTCGCGCACAGGTTGTTCCCCCTCCCCATTGCCCCACTCCAGCCTCCACGCCCCAGTAAACAGGTCCTCCTGACTCTCCTCAAGATATTAGCAAGCGTATAAACAAGACACAAGTGTTGTAATAAGAGTGAGTGTAATACTGAAGTCGCACTTGAAACACTGCAAAACGTTGCTCATAATGCTCAGTAATAGTGCAAGCAAAAGCTGAGTGCATCAGCTCGTGGTGAATGTATCCTCTCTGGAATATTGCACTCGATCTTAAGAGCCTTAAAATTGTTTGATAAAACCTTACCATACAGTCCGGCTTCACCGGCCACAACCTTACCGTACAGTCCAGCTTCACCGGACGTTCATAGTACGCACTGTTGACAGTCGTTGACCCTCGGGAGGTCAGGTCAAGACGACGCCCGAGCCTCGCCATGTACAGCAACAGATGTTAACTAGAGGGTAAGGGATTGCTAAAGAGTTCCCAGGTGTTATATAGACACATGGTGGTGTTAGCTAGTTAGTGAGGGCTGTAAACTGGGCAGTTGGCAGGTATTGACTAGACAAATGTGAAGTAGATGCCTCCGTGAAAGGTACTGAAGAGACAGTTGTCAAGTGCTAAACAGGTATCTAATGGACGTCTCGATCACAGATGTTGTGAAGAAAGACGACACACGTTGAGGAGGTCGGTAACAGGTGATAAATGGACGCCCGTGATGACATCCGGGGATGTTTACTCTGACAAGTGTACTACCCCCTCCCATTGTCCATTTCTGATCTCCCAGCTGTTAGATTTCAGCAGGTGTTGAGAAATTTACATACTTATCCCTTCCAACTACCTCTCTCTCTCTCTCTCTCTCTCTCTCTCTCTCTCTCTCTCTCTCTCTCTCTCTCTCTCTCTCTCTCTCTCTCTCTCTCTCCTTCTCCCTCTCTACTATTCTTCCGTTCTTCCGCTGTCCTACTCTTCCTCCCTCTTACATTTCATCTTGCTTTCTCAGCCTCATCCTCACCTACTGTACTCTTACCCTCCCTCCGCCCATACCCACCATCAACCACACTCAGCTGGATGCTGAACCCAGACACTACCAGCTGAACCCTCAGTCCTCACCAGCTAATCCTCAGCCCCCACCGGGAGAACCCCAGCCCCCACTTGTTGAAACCCAGCCCCCTGCCTCTCGCCCCGCCCCACTGTGAGAGAATGAACCTAAACCCCGCCCCTTTGGAGGCTGGGAGGCGCTGTTGGACTCTTCTCCCGCAGGTGGTGTTCACTTCAGGACTTCTCCCTCATGTTACGTTTAAGCTGCTTGTGACGCCTCTTGCTTGTAAACCACTCACTTACTTTTCTTGCCTTTTGAACTTGTTACTTATTCTAATTTTTCCTTGTTACTTTTAGAATCTTTGCTTACACTTTACTATTTCGGAACCTCTCATATACGATCTTTGGAGTCAACTAAGAGGCCCTCTACTACCTTCTGAACCTTCCACTGTAATCTTTCCTCATTTGTTTGGTTAACACCTCCATCTTGCGGTTACTGGCAAGGCTTTTATTACTTTCTTCCTCCTTCTACACGACTTGAAGTGTATTTCACGCCACCTATGTCCAGTTTCTGAACGCTGCGTTCACTTTTACAAGACACTGGACATCTCTTCCCCGCCCTGTTCTTGTACCCCAGCATATTAGGTTCCTCCCTCTGGAGATTTCGTATGCTCCTTTTGGCCGCATCTTACAGTTTCAAGCGCGATGATCACCTTTCAGACCACTGATCTCTGTCAATGTAAAAAGCCTCCTTAGCGCCCATTTCATTTTACTTAAGGCTCCCTCTGACTCCTGAGCGCCTCGCTACTTCATACCTAAACCTCCTCCTGACTCTCTACAACCGTGGCTTCTGTACAGACACCCTACAAACCTGCAGCCTCCCCTGACGGGTTGCGCTGCCCCTCCTGTTGGGCAGCCTCTCGTGAACCCCTACTTAACACCTTATCAAGGATGATCGCTTCACAGTGCACCTGAGGAGGGACACAACCTGACCTTCCTCACTCCTTGTCTCTCTCTGTCTCTCTCTCTCTCTCTCTCTCTCTCTCTCTCTCTCTCTCTCTCTCTCTCTCTCTCTCTCTCTCTCTCTCTCCATATACGCGCTAGCCCTGACACCACAGTATAATCCTGTCGTAGGTATTCTCTTCCAGTTTGCCTTCATCCAAGACCTCTACCTCCACTGCTTGGAGTCATGAGGTCCGTCATAACCTCCCAGACAACACTGTCTTGCTCATAACACCCACGACTCTCTCCCTCCCACTCCCCCCTCCCCAATGCCTATGGGGATGATGCCCCCGACCGTACCTCCAGGGGACTGTGGCTCTAACGTCTTTAGTAGCGTCGTCTCCCCCTCCAGTGTCATGACTTATCGCCTTAGATACGGTCGCTTGATCCTTGGCTACGATGGCTTAACCTCCTGAGCAGGACGACGTAAGCTCACGAGAAGGATTGATGGACCCTTAGGAAGGAGTACTGAACCCCTTGAAAAGGATGACTGAACTCCTTGAGTTGGATACACCTGAGCTGTATTTCTCATGCATCTTAGTCGCTGGAACAAGTCCAGTCATCATAAGAGACGTTGCCAGTTCCAGTCTCCTGTAGTGCCGCTCATGCCTCGCAGGCGTGACGTCAGATCTGCAGTGATCTACGAGTGGAGAGAATCCGACTGCGTTTATGATATCCACGAACTTCATCAGGCGTCATATAAATCCACAAACTCAAGCAGGGAATTTCTATGAAACCTTAGCAAGTGATGAGTAAATCTAGCGACTCCAGCCCTGGTGACTCAGTCCAAAAACTTTTCATTCCTTTTCTTCTTCCCTTCCAACTTAAACTGGAAGTTATGCAAACTTGGCGGTGCAGTCAAGCAGTCCGGATATATCAATACACAAAGGTAACGAGTCATTGAAATTGCAGAGGCAATATTTACTGCTTTGATAAGTTCAGGGTGTGGGTGTTTGGCCTCAATACTTTTAGTAGTTTGCAGCCTTCTTCTGATCCGAGGAAATAACAGCTGCTCTAACCGTCGACTAACGAGGCAATCAGAGGCTAACGACGCCATTTGATTAATAACTTGTTAGTTTAATTAGTAATTCCTGGCAACAAAGGCTGTCACAGCATGGTATCTGCGAGGCACCAGCAGCGTTGCCACAGGTGAGAGAAACCTTTGGCAGGAAGGTAATTGGCGAGTGATTGGCACCACTGAAGCCCAAAATATAATGCATGGAAAACAAGGTCGCTCTCAGCCCGCATTTTCTTTGTGATTATTATTCTTAACATCATACATCACGGGGGAAGCTTGACACACTCGGTGAAATGTTGAATAACTTCGTCCCGGCGTCTGGAGATGTTCCTCGCGCTGACCTAGACTCTCTAGAGCGGTTCTTCCCAGAGGTTTGGAAGTGTTCTTGCCAGGGATCTAGAAGTGTTCTTCCCAGAGTCAGGAGGTGTTCTTGCCGTGGGTTTGCAGGTGTTCTTGCCGGAGACTGGATGTGTTCTTCCCAGACCTTCGTGAAGAAAGATCAAACTTCCGGAACCGCTACAAAAGTTTCCACTGGGGAAGAAAATATTTTGACTAGAGGGTCCATCTTCTTGTACAGTCATAAATCCATTCTGAAAACACTCCCGAAAAGACTGGATTCATTCTTTCTTGAACTAACTAAGAGGGACAAGTATCTCTTTTGGTATGCAAATTCACTTCACACGACGAAATAAAAATGATATGCATTTAATCGGAACTAGGCTGTGGGTCTGAAATAATTTTCTCTCGAGTGAAGTGAGCAAACAAATCCTGGAATTTACATATTTTGCCCGAGTGAAGTTAGGGGGGACTGAGACGACCAGTGGGGAGGCGTGGGGGAGATAAAGGGTCAAAGGATGGAAGGGTAGAGGGAGTTTGGGGGAAACAATGAGTGAAGAAGGAAGAGAAGAAAAGAAAAGAAAAGGAGAAGAAAAGTGTGATGGAGGGATGATTAGAAGATGGTCTTATGACCTGAGAGGGAGAGTTGGGGTGGGGATGGACTTTCGATAAGGACGCAGTGTTCATGATAGAGAAGCAGAAAGATCAACAAACAGACAGACAGATGTAGAAAACATGTAGAGGGGCAGACATAGAGACAGACAAACAGACACAAAAACAGACAAAAAGAATGAAAGACAAGTCTGGTCGAGTACGAGAGAGAGAGAGAGAGAGAGAGAGAGAGAGAGAGAGAGAGAGAGAGAGAGAGAGAGAGAGAGAGAGAGCAAGTAGCCATCTGTCGAGGACGTGGCCCAGCCCTGGGGCGGACCTGAAACATACACACGTTATAGAAGACCAACCCAACAGATGTCGTGAGGAGGACGGTGCGGGGTTCCTCGTGAGCTTCCTGTGGGGAGTCCACCCTCATGGTGGCTGGTGGGAGGCAGAGACTCACAGGAATCTTGAGTCATCACACGAAGCCTCTACAGCCTCACCAAGTACAATCATCCAGACAGAAGTGTGTGTGTGTGTGTGTGTGTGTGTGTGTGTGTGTGTGTGTGTAAGTGTGTGTGTGTGTGTGTGTGTGTAAGTGTGTGTGTGTGTGTGTGTGTGTGTGTGTGTGTGTGTGTGTGTGTGATATAAAGATCTAGAATAAAATCAAGACTACAGAGTCATTTCTCTAACATTACAAACATCTTGGTGATGTATACGTATGATGATCCTTCTCAGTATTCATGATGTAACGTCTTTGTAACCCTGTTATGTTACGTGTATCCACACAGTAACTCTGTCATGTTATGTACATGTTTGTGACTCATACATCATTATCGTAAGTCTACCGTCTAACCTAAACAACTTCAGGCAATCATAAACGATTGTAGATCATGTTGTCTCAGTTATATATATATATATATATATATATATATATATATATATATATATATATATATATATATATATATATATTGGAGTCATGTGGTATACAGGGGTTGACGTGCTGTCAGTGGATTGAAGCAAGGCATGTGAAGCGTCTGGGGTAAACCATGGAAAGCTGTGTAGGTATGTATATTTGCGTGTGTGGACGTGTGTATGTACATGTGTATGGGGGGGGGGGTTGGGCCATTTCTTTCGTCTGTTTCCTTGCGCTACCTCGCAAACGCGGGAGACAGCGACAAAGTATAAAAAAAAAAAAAAAAAAAAAAAAAATATATATATATATATATATATATATATATATATATATATATATATATATATATATATATATTATATATATATGTATATATATATATTATATATATATGTATATATTGATTGAGAGGGTGAAGGCATGTACAGAGCATCAGATTGGGGAAGAGCAGTGTGGTTTCAGAAGTGGTAGAGGATAAGTGGATCAGGTGTTTGCTTTGAAGAATGTATGTGAGAAATACTTAGAAAAGCAAATGGATTTGTATGTAGCATTTATGGATCTGGAGAAGGCATATGATAGAGTTGATAGAGATGCTCTGTGGAAGGTATTAAGAATATATGGTGTGGGAGGCAAGTTGTTAGAAGCAGTGAAAAGTTTTTATCGAGGATGTAAGGCATGTGTACGTGTAGGAAGAGGGGAAAGTGATTGGTTCTCAGTGAATGTAGGTTTGCGGCAGGGATGTGTGATGTCTCCATGGTTGTTTAATTTCTTTATGGATGGGGTTGTTAGGGAGGTGAATGCAAGAGTTTTGGAAAGAGGGGCAAGTATGAAGTCTGTTGTGGATGAGAGAGCTTGGGAAGTGAGTCAGTTGTTCGCTGATGATACAGCGCTGGTGGCTGATTCATGTGAGAAACTGCAGAAGCTGGTGACTGAGTTTGGTAAAGTGTGTGAAACAAGAAAGTTAAGAGTAAATGTGAATAAGAGCAAGGTTATTAGGTACAGTAGGGTTGAGGGTCAAGTCAATTGGGAGGTAAGTTTGAATGGAGAAAAACTGGAGGAAGTAAAGTGTTTTAGATATCTGGGAGTGGATCTGGCAGCGGATGGAACCATGGAAGCGGAAGTGAATCACAGGGTGGGGGAGGGGGCGAAAATCCTGGGAGCCTTGAAGAATGTGTGGAAGTTGAGAACATTATCTCGGAAAGCAAAAATGGGTATGTTTGAAGGAATAGTGGTTCCAACAATGTTGTATGGTTGCGAGGCGTGGGCTATGGATAGAGTTGTGCGCAGGAGGGTGGATGTGCTGGAAATGAGATGTTTGAGGACAATGTGTGGTGTGAGGTTTTTTGATCGAGTAAGTAGTGTAAGGGTAAGAGAGATGTGTGGAAATAAAAAGAGCGGGGCTGAGAGAGCAGAAGAGGGTGTTTTGAAATGGTTTGGGCACATGGAGAGAATGAGTGAGGAAAGATTGACCAAGAGGATATATGTGTCGGAGGTGGAGGGAACGAGAAGTGGGAGACCAGATTGGAGGTGGAAAGATGGAGTGAAAAAGATTTTGTGTGATCGGGGCCTGAACATGCAGGAGGGTGAAAGGAGGGCAAGGAATAGAGTAAATTGGATTGATGTTGTATACCGGGGTTGACGTGCTGTCAGTGGATTGAATCAGGGCATGTGAAGCGTCTGGGGTAAACCATGGAAAGTTGTGTGGGGCCTGGATGTGGAAAGGGAGCTGTGGTTTCGGGCATTATTGCATGACAGCTAGAGACTGAGTGTGAACGAATGGGGCCTTTGTTGTCTTTTCCTAGTGCTACCTCGCACACATGAGGGGGGAGGGGGATGGTATTCCATGTGTGGCGAGGTGGCGATGGAAATGAATAAAGGCAGACAGTGTGAATTGTGTGCATGGGTATATATGTATGTGTCTGTGTGTGTATATATATGTGTACATTGAGATGTATAGGTATGTATATTTGCGTGTGTGGACGTGTATGTATATACATTGTATATGAGGGTGAGTTGGGCCATTTCTTTCGTCTGTTTCCTTGCGCTACCTCGCAAACGCGGGAGACAGCGACAAAGCAAAATAATATATATATATATATATATATATATATATATATATATATATATATATATATATATATATATATATATATATATATGTATATATATATATATATATATATATATATATATATATATATATATATATATATATATATATATATGTATATATATATATATATATATATATATATATACTTAGTCCTTTTTCTTGCTAATGTTTTCGTATCCGTGAAATTAATGCTAAAGCAATGTACTGGTAAAATCATAAACATTTACATACGAATTTACATTAAACCTTGCTTAATTTGGAATTGTGTATATATATATATATATATATATATATATATATATATATATATATATATATATATATATATATATATATATATATTGATACTTTACTGAAAAAGATAATATTGGCATACGTTACCAGACACAAATAGTATGTCCAGCAGTTAGGAAAGTTAAAGTAGTATTTGTGTACTTGAAGTATCGTAAAAATAAACTTTTTAATTCATTACTATTATCATGACACTGGTGATATAGGTTTATAATGATAGACGTACCATAATAAACGAAATTGGATAATAGTTTATACAATAAATACAGTTCAGTACAACAACAACAACAACAACGAATTTACTTTGATTTTTTTAATGGAGTCACAACCATGAAAGGATTTGTGTCTGAAATAGTGAGGAA